>NW_027176985.1:55000-152730 GCF_023349555.1 Cebidichthys violaceus | reverse complement strand
GGTGTTTATCTCAAGTTTGAGATAAAAAATACAGGAGCGTTTCATAATTAATTGGGCAGCATCTTCCATTTGGATCCATGTTATCGTAAAACTACAGCACGCTACCTTTTTTTCTGAAGGACATTTTATTCTCCTGCAACACCTCCTTCCTACTCCTGCGGAGTTATTATTCCAACACTTCATCATGCTGACCCTCACACACAGACGTACACAATGATCCCCTGCAGCCCAGCTTTCCAGGGTGACAGGACAAATAAACACTAGCTAGTTGGACACAAGGTGCCAGGCGGGGCCTTAATGATGTCGTCAGCTCTCTTTTGCAAACACACAAGTCAGAGGATCACTTGCTAAGGGCCGATGGATAGACAAGCCGAAACAATCACCCTCATTGTCGTAGTGATAAAACACCGTGGGAACTAAATAACAGAGACACGGGCAAACAGAGAGGCAGACAGCCAGCAGAGCCAGTTGTGTGTGCAATCTGAGCTTTTGTTGTGTTTTTGTCTTTGTTTTCAAAATGTATGAACCTCTGTATGTCTGCGAATATGACGTTACGCCAGCACTGTGGTCTGTGATGGAGTTGTGGCTACTGCCAGGGCTCAGTCTGTCGCTGAGATAAAGACACTCGCACCCAACCGGTTTAAGCTCACACACACACACACACACACACACACAGTCTGTCCCTCTTTCATATCTTCATACATTGAGGTAATGTCAAAATCCACTTCCACAGAGTGAGTGCAAACCAAAACAATGTCCATCTTGTTCTGGCTTCCCTCCAGCTCTGACTCAGAGCCAAATCTGCATATTCCACCTTTCAATCAACTGGCTGATGCTAAGGTAGATTTTCTACGTTTTCAATGGTAAATGCCGCCTTGATGCCACGCTAAGAACACGGCGTGAAGCATCTCAATCTGATAAAGCCTTCAGCACAAACCCAAACAAGCTAGGCGCGCTTTCCTCTTTCCTCTCCTCTCTTTTTCCCCTCTCTCCATCCTCCACTGTCTCCACGTGCTGTTTTTTCGATTTGTGCAGCATAATGACACAGGGTGGGGAACAGAGGACGGCCAAAACCAAAATTAAGTCCCTTGCCAAGTGGCGGCTTGGCTGCCGCGCAAGGAGAGGAAGTGGGGAGTAATGAGAGATCCTGGCCCCGGCTCGGAGTGGCCCGGCTCTGCTCTGCTCAACTCGCTGGCTGAACACACAGCCTCCAAATTACAGAGAACAGAGCAGAGCTGCTGGCCATCTCTCCCTCCACCCAAAGCCGCCATCTTCTCTCTCTACTTCATTCCTTCCTCTTACTGTTAAAGCAAAAAAAAAACCAATCAAGATTCAACCAAAAGCAGAGACAGATTTTCATTTTCTCTTAAACTAGTTGCCATATCAAGTATGCCAGGCTGTAATAGGCTGCATATAGATTTCTATCTCTGTAGAAAAATAATGTTCAATCTATTTCTTTCTTTTTCATTTAACTCCCTCCTCTTTTCTGGTCGGTGCACTCCAGTGTTTGTTTTCCATCAAGAAGAGGCCTCGGCTGCCTCCCTGTCCGCTCCCTTTTCCTCAAAGACATGAGGTCATATCCTGCGCAGCCCTTTCCTTTTGCCCGCTAACCCAAACAAGGCAGGAATGCCGAGAGAGAGGAGGGAGACTGAGGGCGCTCTGTTTCTGACTTGAGCTGTTGATTGGTGAAAGTTAGCTTCCATTACATTTGAAGGTTGTGTCTTAGTTATGCAATTGGTGATCCATAATATAAAGCAGTGAACAAAACAACACGCAGGCCCCCCCCCCCCCCACTGCATTTACACCAAAAATGGGCCGTTTCTTCTGGGCCTTCCGTATGACAGCAAGAACTAGTTTGATTTAATGAGCTGAGGTGCCATGACTAAATTTAATCTCTGTCAGAGCCCCTGGTGAAGGTTATACCTCCAGCCGATTCACCGGATGACTAATTGACTGACTGAAAGGGTTGGCCGACTGTCTGTCGAGCGAGGTGACTGGCTGGTGGTATAAGAATACAACTGGGCCTAAATTTAACCTGCAGTGGGAGGAAGCGCCTGTGTGACAGTCGGCCGTGCGCCAGGGCTCGCACCAGGTCATTCTATCTGCCCGTCTGTGTGTATGTGTGAAAATGCGTGTGTATGTGTGTGTGTGTGTGTGTGTGCGTACATGTCACCGCAGCCTGACTGGATCCTCTTACACACAGACACTCCGGGTCGGTCCCCGATGGCACCATCAGGCACGCCACCAACACACACACACACACACACACACACACACACACACACACACACACACACACACACACACACACACACACACACACACACACACACACACACACACACACACACACACACACACACACCGATGCTACACATCCAGAAACTATAACTCACTTCAATGAAGATTAAAAGCGCATACACACTATGGCTGGGTATTGATCCCTAATACTTACTATCACTGATTGTCAAATACTATCAATCAGATTACTTCATCTTTCATCAGATTGTTCCAGTCTCAATTTAAAATATTGCCAATTCTATTCAGCCAAAGTTCTTGAACGGATAATTGTGATTAGACAACATTTAACATTGTTCAGTGAAAGTATTGTTTTCGTATTGGTACCAAAACTGAGGCCTCGTAGCAGCACTGGACTGCACCTCTGTCCCATCAAGCCCACAGAGGTCTTTTATTGAAGACAACTCGTTCCAGACTTCTTTGAGCTTGACAAGATGGGACATCTGGCTACGTGGGTGCTACCAGAGCTGCTCCTTAACCACCTAGTCTCTAACAAGTTTAAATATTACTGAACACCACACAGATTCATAACCAACAATCCAGCGCCCTCTTAACCCTGACCCTTTCTCCCATTTCAAAATCTCTCTCTTGATCTCTCCCTTCAGATCCTGGGTGAACCTAAACCTCTGAGCTAAGTCCTCACGCCAACGCAAACCAAGATCAGCACCCTGACTCCCAGCTCCAGGCCTGCAGCCCCCCCCCACCCCCCCCCCCCCACCCCACCACCACCACCACCACCACCCCCTCTCCTGCTCCTCTTCCCTCCTCTCCGCTCTGTTCCAAGCAGATGACGTGAGCCAGCGAGAGGAGCTTTGGAGCTGGTAGCCTGGCAGGCAGCCTAGTTTGCATTTGCGCTTGTCGCTGTCGCAGCTCACTTAACTCCTTCCAGCCTGGATGGTCTTGGCTTTTTTCAAGATGGATAAACAAGTAGAATAAAAAAAAGGAAATGTGTAAAAGGAGGATGTTATCTCATCAGCTCGGTCTGAACTGTGTTTTGTAGATGAATGAGCTCTTTTTAAAGCTGCTTTACCAGTACACTCACGCTTTTTCTAAATGTACTAATTATTCAACTACAACGAAAAAGAGCAACAGCACAACTCTTGCCGACTACAAGTCTTCCCTCAAAGCCACCCTCATCTCTCTTCCTTCTTCCTCTCTGTAAATATGTCTGGAGAAGAACATAAAAAGGGCAGAGTGAGTGAATTAGAAGGTCAGCAGCGGGCCTCTGGGAGAGCCATGTTTCTTTTGTCAGGGCCCCAGAGGGAGGGAGCAAAGGAGGGAAGCAGGGAGAGATGGAGGGAGGGCAGGGGGAGAAATGGAGCAGTCTTTCTTTTTTTTTTTCTTGGCTTGCCAGGGAAATCGTGAGGGCAGAGAGCTTCGGCCATCCCGCCCTGGCCTTTCTACCTCTACTGCTTTTACTGAGGAGGCCCATTCACTGGAGTACTGGCCGCCGCTGCCATGTCATCCTCGCCAGGAAGGAAAACAGGGGAGGAGGAGGAGGAGGGTACGCCTTGCTGAGGGAGGGAAGGAGTAAGGGAAGGAGCATGGGGGCGCCTGTTAAGACTCCAGTTCTAGGGTTTCACAGTTTGAACTGGGTCTAAAATGTGTCTTTAGTTAACGCACACAGGGAGGACATTGGTGTCCATTTGAAGGTGTGGAGGAGAGGAGAGGAAGGAGGAGAGGAGAGACTGATTTTTAGTTCCTCTGTTCTTGTAAGCACTGCTCCAATCTCTTCCCCCCATCTAAGGACACACACACATGCAGGCAGTCAAGCTACCCCCCCTACCACTAAACAAAGGAGGGAGGGGGGGGAATGGGCAGCGAACACCAACTGACATAAAACAGGCTTTAAAGGCCCAGTAATGAGAACCATCTGAGGCCAAGGAAAGCAGAGAACAGCACAGAGCAATCTCAGGCAGTGGAGAGCAAACCTCCCTCTCCCGTGAACACCATCTTATTCTGTAGCCTGCGGACAGGGCGCTGGGTAAGGAAGGCAACGCTGCCAAAGGGGATTATGGGAGAAAAGTCGAGGAAGCCCGAAACACGTCCTGCATGAGAGATGGACGAAAGAAAGGCGCCTGTGTCTCGCTCTTATCCACACACAGAGCCCAGAGGAGAGTTAACTGTCCACAAAGACATCCCCTGTACGCACAAACACACCCAAACAAACACTCGCATGTCAGTCGAAGCCTCTCTTTGCTGCTATTTTTTTCCCACAATACCGCACGCATAGAGCATATTTTTCTCCAAACAACTGTTCGCCGTGTTTGTCTTCCATTACAGCATAACACGGAAAGGGAGAAGAGGAAGATGAGAAGAGAGGAGCGTTGTTCAAAGAGCCAGGAGGGAAGAATTTATGTGGATGTGGGAGAAACACACCACCCTCCTTCACTGGCTTTTTTTTTTTTTTTTTTATTACAGAGGGGAAGCAGGGGCCCCCACAATCAGCGCCTCATCATCACAAGTATAGAGGGAATATGAGTGTGTGTGTGTGTTGAGAGGAATGCAATGGAGAAGGAGAAGAAAACACAGGAGGAAAATAATAAGACTTTGAAAAGGAAGGGATGGTAGAAAACAATGCATTGGGGAAATCATATTTGTAGTAATATTTACCTGAAAGCCCCACAGGGGCCGAGTATGTCGTTCCCCCAGTATCACTGGATGAGGGTCCAGAGTCTGGAGAATCTGATGGAGAGAGAAGGAGAGACTTTGAATTAGCACTGTGTGTGTTCTTGTATGCGTGTGTGTGTGTGTGTGTGTGTGTGTGTGTGTGTGTGTGTGTGTGTGTGTGTGTGTGTGTGTGTGTGTGTGTGTGTGTGCGCACGTGTGCGAGGGGAGAAGGCAAAGCAGCAGCTGTGAGACCGTCAATCACTCCGGTGAAATCAATGCCTAATGAAGACGCTGACGACGAAGCTCACACTCTCACACACACAGGGAAGACTTACAGAGGAGTTTCTTACACCCCTGATAATCCCCCATAAGCCACTGCTTCGGGAGGAGCGTTAGCCCTGCATCTCTGCGTAGACGAGCTGCTGATCTGGTAGGAGCTGTATTCTTTCTGCTAAAGACTGAGGGAAGGTTTCGGCCTGGAGACTTCTGTTCCCCGTTCAATAATCAAATGTGTGTTTCCTTTTATAATAGAGATCTCAAACTGCTCTGATCTCGTACGGATTTTCCTGCTGCTGCTTCTCTGTCTAAAGGCAGATAATCATGAGCCTCAACACCAACAGAATCAGAATTGTTTCTACATCAAGTTACTGTATGTATGAGGTTGTGGCTGCCTTGGCAGACAGCGCTTAGAAAGGCCTTGAAAGCTGTTCACCATAAATGTACGCCGCACTAGCAGGCAGACAACAAAACAAAAACTACTTATTCTCTCTTACTCTACCCTCTCTTTGCATTTCAATGCTTAACTCCCACTAAGAATTGTAATGTAGACTTGTTTCAACATGACACCTGAATGGAGCTTTAACAAAAAACCCACTGTGTGCGGTGAACGGAGCAGCACACCGCTGGGAGCAGGCTAGCTCTGCTGCGGAGCTGCTGCTGGTAGCTTGGTATTCGCTAACGATACATTCCTCTTGCTGCACGTCAACGCTGCGCTGCACCTTCTATCCATTCAGCCACAGTGTGCGGCGGGGATCGCCTCCACGCATTGCATGCGTCGCACGTCGCCGTTGCATTAAAGCGCGTAGCTTAAAGAGCAAAAATTACCATTTAATTGAAGTTGCTCTAATCTGAGGTGTTTTGTAACAAATACAGCTGATGCAAACTGAAGAAATATAGGGAGGTTCAGTTTGTATTTAATCCACAGACGGCGAGGAGGAGGAGGATGGTATTTCTGTTGAATACTTCCACTCTCCAGCTAACAGATTGTCTCATAGGCCTCCAGTTTGACCGAGCAGAGCCGCAGTAGCTAACAAGTAATAAAGAAACAGCATCCGGAGCGGTTTCACTGCGAGCACTCCTCCGCGCCACCCTTCCCCGTCCAGACGCGGCCCGTGCTGCTTGTGGTCACAGTAACGAGATACACGGGCATAGCCCAGGCCCATGCCTCGCTTTCATTGGCTGCCAGCAGCCTTTGCCCTGGTCTCCTGGGCAACAGTTCACAGCTGACCACATGGGCTGATGGGGGCATCAGTGAGAAAGAGCTAAACAGTGTGTGATTTATATTCCCCAGAGCTGAAACAAGGTAGCGTTTCTACGTTTTCGGCTGCTTTCATACTGGTCGCCCGCTGCCGGAGCGGACAGACACCCTGACACGCATAACCCCACTTCCTGCTCAGTGGAATCATAAAACCAGAATCATAAAATCCAGCACTCTTCCGCTTCACGTAGATTTTTTTTCAACGTCTCATTGCCCTCTGAAAGTTATCAAAGCAGATTTTCTACATGTCACGATGATTTAACACAGCTTAAAATAAAGCAAATACATAGAGGAGTAGAGAAAATTGGAATAGCCTCCAGTAATGAGATGGAATTGATGATTGACAGCTCCCAGAGGCCACTGGGGACCCCCCCCACCCACCCCCACCGTCTTTCTGCATGATAAGCTCATCTGTCCTCTGTGTGTTTGTCTGTACCCTCCAGCCTGCTCCATTGTCCTATTAATATATGTTGTCTTACACCCTCCTTCACCAGACAGACAGACAGACAGACAGACACTCCTTTGATTAACCACAACAGCAGCTGCACTAACTGACTTAAATACTCAAATTTGACTTTAAAGAAAGGTAAACTTCTCTTTTTAAAGTATAAAAGCTCTACTTGGGAACAACCTGGTGATATTTCTCTGGCCTCCTCCTGTTCTTGTTGGCGATAATGAATTCCCACACAGTCCAACCAATTCAAGTTTTTGCAGTTTGCTCTGAGAGGGGAAGCAGGCTGGTAACATGGGTTGTATAATCATTTCCTTTGTCTGCATCCAGCTTGGATTGCCTATTTACCTTCTTGCTTCCTTTCATCACCGGAATGTTTCCAACTGAACTCGCATAAAGACGCTACGCCGGCTCTACCCGGAGACAGACGCCGCATCAGGGGGAGGGTTGAGTATGAAGAGGATTGTTTCAGATAAATTCTGCTTGTATTTAAGGTTCTGCAAATGCTTTCAGGTGAAACAGTATCGCGAAAGCCTGGTCAATGAAGACAGGGGGAAGGGGAGGTGTGTGTGTGTGTGTGTCTGTGTGTGTGTGTGTGTGTGTGTGTGTGTGTGTGTGTGTGTGGGGGGGGGGGGGGGGGGGAGAACCACAGCTGCAGCTGCAATGACTTCCTATTGTTTCCACTCACTGAAAGCCACTTTCTCCTTCTCCTGACTAACTGGCCGGCTCGTCGACTGACCGGTCATTGTTCCACTCCGAGCTATTCCTGCACTGACAGGCAGCCACATAGACGCAAATGAGCAAAGTAGCAAGAAAAATATAAAAAGATATATACTGCAGTTTGCGTATTTGTCACCCTCTCTGTGACATCCTCATCTCCTTCTCTTCTTCCCCAGTCTCGCACTATTCTGTTTATAGCCTGAAATCTAACATACTTTGAAGGCGATGACATAACTCAATGCCACTTTCCAGCACTGGGGAACAGGATGACAACCACAGCTGCATGTGGAGTCTGGCACAGGTGGAGGGAGAAAACAATTAAGCAAGACCGAAGGGGGGGAGACAGTTGGAAGGTCGGTGGACAAAATGAAACGGCACATGCAAACTCTCTCCCGATCCCCAAAACAAAAACGCACCCAAACAGAGACGTGGGACGGTGGCACACACACACATATATAGACAAATCCTTAACCTTAATCTGATGATTAATTCAGCTGATAAAGGCCTGCTGGCCCGCTGTCTGTGCTACGATTCACAATAGATAAATGGACACACAAACAACCCCGCCCCCACCCACCAATCAGACACACACTATGCCCCTGGTGACATGCCAGTCAGTCTATAGCTGGTATCTCAACTTTGTGCTGCCTTGCCCTGGCTGCCAGCCATGCTAGAACTGCCCTGCCAGACACTCCACCGCTATCATAAATCACAACATAACATGGGAGCCGTTTCCGTACACACAACAGAGGAAGTGTGTGAGAACATATGCAAACGTTATGCTAATCAACATGTAAACATTCATGAATGGCCTTTAAGATGTGCATGTTTTGCAGGAGAGAAAAAAAAACATATGCCTTTATGTATGTGTACATTAAGCTCACCTGGTGGTTTAAGATAGTCCATGGGATAGCGCGAATATGGAGGAGGAGGAGACTCTGCATGGAGTGGGAAAAAAATAAGCAGAACATGAGCAAAAAAAGCAAAACACAAGGGAGAGATCTTAACTTTATGATAAGAGTTGCCATTCTTCTGGGAAAGAGGTTTGTGTCTGTCAGCTCAGCCTGGAGAGGCAGGCAGGGAGGCCGGCCGGGCGGCTATTGCCTTTCATTGGCAGGCAGATAAACAGGGGGCCGCCTGGCGCCAGGAGGGCCACTATCAGCGTCTAGGACAAACTGAGATACAGGCCTCTTTTGGCCTGGGACGCCAAGCAAGCAAGCCAGCCAGCACACACACATAAACACACATACACAGGCCCTGGAAACTTCACCGTGGAAAGACTGTAAAGCCCTGGATGAGTATGCTTTGCACTTTGGAAATGCCAATTGTGAAATGTTGAAATAGCAGATGGGCTGTTTGTTTAAAAAGCGGGGCTTCTGATGAAGTTGTAAAAAAAATATCCCGATTTAAGGTGGACTAAACAGCTCGTAAGTGCTTTGGCACTTCTCACGCGCCAACAAAAACACATGTTAAAGACGGGATGCCGCCTAATTAAGAAAGCAACCCGTTTAGAATACAAAAACACAAACAATCGATAACTCATGATAATAATAATAATAATTCGATGGGAATAAAAGATAGGTATTTGTGATGTGACTATTTCAATATAACATGCCGAATTCAAATGTAATGACACTATAGTCCTACTGCCGGATATATGAAGAGGACCCTTCTTACATCGGTCAAGTCTGACCCTATGGAAGAAGCTCAAGACAACTATGCCAAGAGAGGTGATGTCATTTGAATTAGGCTAATTATGCCTTTAACAGTCTGGTAATTCTTTGACACAATGACACGGTGACTGAATGTATACTTGATTTTAAAATGAGGCGCGACCACCAGAGAAATAAACGCCATTTCAGAACTTTTGGGGGGGGTTATTGAAATAATCCAGCTCACCGAGTTCACAAAGTCTGCTCATGTGGTGCGGGTTGCAGCAAACGAGCTCTGGGTTGATTTTCCCGTAGGATTCACAGCAAGACAGCCTCTTCAGCTCCGAGGAATGCCTGAGGTCCGGCCACCTGAACACTTTGTAGAGCAGCATGGGGAGAGAGTAAGACTGTTGACCCACTTTGGCGTCCACTTTGCTGGGCAGGAGCAAGCAAGGGCTTCGGACACCCCCCTTGGACTCCACCGCCTGCAAAAGCACCTCTAATTGTTTCTCTTTGATCTTTTTCAGTATCGAGTGGGTCAACGCCTTCAATTCAGCCTCCGACCCGGCGTTGGACTTGGCCACCTTTGTCGTTTTGCCCATGCAGCAGCCCCCGGAGCCATGCGTCCCTCTATCCGTCTCCCCGTCGCCCTCCACGGGCGCACGGCTCCTCCAGAGTCGCCGGACGAGCCCCGATCGTTTGGTCCTAAACATGCGGGACGAAAAGAGGGTTCCCCGGCTAAAAAACGAGCATGGTGTCCGCAAATCATGAAGATTCCGGGATCCGAGTCCAGGCAATGACAAGCAGCCTGAGAAAATACGGTGGAAGAACCGGGAGCTGGATAAGCAGAGGAAATCTGTAGCATACGCCAGTCTCTGTTGCCTTCTCCTGCAGACTTGATCACCGAAAAGAAGTCGAGGTTCCCGGGACAGTCAGCTTTTCCTCGGGGGATAAACAACCATCATATCCAGGCGGTTAAGACTAGCCTATAAAATGAATCTAGCAGCTTATACACCACGGCTGCAACACACGCAGCGTGTAGCCCGAATGTGTGCACAATTATTCCCGTGGTGATGTGCAGCCTATAGCGCTGAGAGCTGACCCCCTTTAAAACAAGTTCCGATTTTCAGCATGAAACAGTGTCAAACATCGTTCTGTCTTTTGAGAATAAGCCGTGGTGGAAATTAGACAAACTGGGGCCTAATTAAAGCCTAAACGCTATCACAATTATCCCATGAAAACCGAAGCTCGCCGCCGCGTCTTCAAGAGCATTAATCCACAAAATCCTTGATCCGACTGCACGGAGTAGGGCTCTCCAGCAGGCTCGCGGAGGCTTTTTTTTAAATATCTGTTATAGTCTAAAATTGCCACTCGTCTGCAGAGGATGTGGTCTGCTGGCAAGAGTGAGCCTTCGTCCAAAGAGCCAGTGAGCAAATCCAGGGCTGATTCTCTCACCCGAGCAGAGTTGCGTTTGAAAGGCTGGCGGAAAAGCGAGAGAGAGACCCCTCGGGTTACGTCCGCGCACCGAGCCTCGAGACCTATTTTAGTAGTCGAGAATCCTGTAAGATTAAATAATCCAACCTCGTATCTCACACGAAGTTTCCGTGTCCGACTGTGGAAGGAAAAGCGAGCCGACGTGTGATCTCGAGGGGGGTGGAAGGCTCTCTGTCTGCAAATGAGGCGGATGGCTTGGGTGCCCTTGCTCCGTCTCCAGTCTCCAGTGCGCATTGACGCGCCCGGTCACGTGTGTGTCTAGACACCCTGTCGCTTAAAAGAAATGTGATTGTGTTGCGCAAACAACAGATCAAGTAGAGCCCACAGCGCACACGCACACACGCGAGCACACACACATACAGCCAAAAAGGAGTAGGAAAGTTAACATTTTCCCAGAAAAAGTTGAAAGAGTGTAACATTGAGAATACGAGGACGAGGTTGGGAAACTAAAGCAGTTATAGGCCAAAAGAAAAACTCTCAATTCTCAATTCAAGTCATGTCTGTTAAAACTTCAGAAAGATTAATTTAGTGAAGAGGCCCTCTGTACCTTATTACATCTTCTTCTTATTATTATTATTATTCGTTTTTACGCTCAATCCAACGAGCTTTAATGACACGAGAGTTAAGCAAATGGACACAATGTATACATTTACAGCTTTTGGTCATTTTAGTGCTGTTGATGCCTGATCTCTCTGTTGTGTGATCAGTGTTGTATTATATTCATGCCTATTAAAGAAAGCACGCATGTTAACAGTGTGCGGCTATTAATGGAGATGGAAATCAATATAATTTCAACATGGACGACAACAGTCCTTCTAATCTCATAATAAAACATTTTGCTATTCTGAAGTGGATCGATCTGTATAGTTTCCCCTGGTTTTGTTTGGGGCTTTTGCCTTGTTCTGAGCTTTTCAGGCAACACTTGCGCCACCATTAAGCTCTATAGCTGCTCAGGTTGTAGTCGGACCTTGCACAGGTTTGGTTTTAATAAATGTAGCTGGTGTCTTCTACTACAAACAAAGAGGCCAGGAAGGAGCGAGAGCGTGTTTATGCCTGCGAGTCTCTACTTAGGGCAAGAAAGACAAAAGTCAATATGTCCGAAACACAGATGAGAGCGCGCTGCTGCCGCCCTCTGGACGTTTGTATTTCAGATAGGACAATCTCAAGTGTCCTTTGAGTTTGTCTGTCTGAATTAACAACACAACAGTGTCCGGTCTTCTTTATTTATCCAATAAAACGGTCGATCGACTGAGGATCAATTTCCTTCCACGCCTGCAGTAGGATCTGCCCACTTTATACCGTGTATCAGCTAAATCCACATTTATTGTGACAGGCGCAATGGATTGATTTGATCAATTTAAGGTATTATATAAAGTGTGAGGGACAAAGACATTTCACTAGCAAACAGCGTGGCAGTTTTCTTTTTTTGTTTTGCTTTTATAGTTGCAGCCTACATACAACTATAATAAAACGGCACTGATTAGATAGATGGCTGCACTGTTCTCATATTAAACGTATTGGCAATGATGCATATTGCATTTTATGAACCATTAACCAGAACCGTATAAACACATCAAACTCTGTTGAAATAATCCAATTTCAAATAGCAGACGAGACCCACAACATGTGTGGCTGCAGAGGACCACATGCACTTCCAGAGGCCCTCAGTCACACTGAGCTGCATTAACATGAATGCCTTTTTTTCTAATGCGTATGCGTGTGTCTCCTCCGGAGCCTAATTGAGTTCCCTAGACAGACAGTAGTCCAGGGGAGGAGGTGCAGGCAGCAGTATGTAAATGTGTCAGTGAGCCAGTGTCGCTGCAGGGCAGAGGGGGTGGATGGCTGATAATGATGAGATGTGCGGGGTCGGGTGTGTGTGTGTGTGTGTGTGTGTGTGTGTGTGTGTGTGTGTGTGTGTGTGTGTGTGTACGTGGATGGGGGTAGTCAACTGCTCATCCCCACATTGTCCCAGGATCCCCCACTGGCGCCGCAAGAGCGCAGCGCAAGAGCCCAAACGGTTCAGAGGACTGCGCCGCTTTTTAAGGTAGTCTGGAAGCAATCAGTCAGGGGAAAAGCTCTGTCAGAGGGATTGTGGAAGTGACTGCAGACGCACATTGTCCTCTCTCTCTCTCTCTCTCTCTCTCTCTCTCTCTCTCTCTCTCTCTCTCTCTCTCTCTCTCTCTCTCTCTCTCTCTCTCCCTCTCTCCCCATTTCCCGGCCCTTCCCTTTGATTGTGTATGTGTGTGCGTGTGTGTGTGACTATTCTCCAGACTCCAGGAAGTAGCCAATTTTGTCTAACCGTTTTCCATTTCAGTCTGGCTGGAGGAGTCTGTCTGCAAAGTGGCCTGAATAGGTGCACGACGGAGTTCTATTGAACATTTTGCGTCACCATGTTTGAGCCACAACTCTTGTCTTTACATATTTAAACCCCGCCTAGAACAAATAAAAAATGAACAGAATGGTGAATGGTGCAATCAGCTGCATGGGCTAATTGTACAGTGTATAGTGTTCTGTTTCTAATGGTCTTTATCCTAAAAGGGTTGTGAACTCCATATTTATTAGGGATTGTATGAAACTTATAAGAGTGGTGAGGGGGCTGGACATCAAGTTTCACCCCCTTCCAAGAAACGTGTGAACATATAACATTGCTAATTCAAACTGTTCTAAATGGAACATCTAATTGTGCCCATTAATAGGACTATGATGCAGGGACAGAAGTGACCTGTGCTGCCATACTACTATTTTACACGCGGTCCCTCAAAGATTTTGTCATACAGGTTTTATCACAGTATATATATCTCCATTTATTATCTCTGGTTGTAGTGGGACATTATGGGCAATGTTGCAAATCAATGAGCAGCACAGCTTCACAGCCTAATTGGCTTTTTTTATATGATTTTAGCCTCAACGTGATGAAGTTCCTTGACTTAACAGATGTTACGTTTGCTGGATTTAGTAAAAAAAAAAGAAAGAAAAAAAAGGCATTCTTGTCTGGTTGTTTTGTCCAGAATATTTACAAAACGGCATTAGTATACATTTTTATCACAGTATAAAATTACTTACATATTACACGATGTGTTACTGGGACTTTTTCCCAATAAATAATAACACAATGTTTGTGAGATGATTTATTTTCTATGAATTTTAACATTTTGAGCATTTATCACGTTCCAGCATGATAAATGTAATTGCTCCAACTATATTATATCATGAAGCCCACAGAGCTGATTCAAAAGAGGCCATGCAATGTGGAAAAACAGCCTTATAGCGGCAGAATGATGATTAATATTCTAGATAGCAGTCTTGGCCTTTACTATAATTTATTGACACAGTGACTGCCTCCAGACAAGAGGTCATGCATATGCAATTAAAGAGGCTTACTCTGTCTGAACCACAGTGATCAGAATAGGCTGAAGATGGCACACAGGGAGCTCTTCGTTGCTTAGATAAGAACAATAAAAATAAGACAAGTTTAATTAAAAAGATAGTGGAGAATTAATTTTTCACCACTTTCACATCTGATATGTCAGAAGGCATACATTGGTGGATGTCACTGCATAATTAAACAAATTATAACAATCTGGGGTGAAAAGCCAGAAGCTGGATGTGCTTCTGTTCTAAATATATTGTGTTGAAAATAATCTATTAATGTCTCCAGCTGTGGTTCCACCGTAATGACGGAGAGAGGAAAAGGTGATTTCCTGTCCTCAAACATGCCGTCGAACCAAAAAAACTAAACACAAAGTGAAACATTACGATGTGAACAGAAAAGCTCAAGAACATATTGGTCAATGATGTTACACCTCAGGGTGCAGGAAAATATAGATACTGTAGGTTCAAATCACAGACATTATCTGAACAGCAGGCGAGGCCATTACAAGAAAAGCAGTAGGGCAAAAGATTATCATTGATTAATCGTTTGGTCTATTAAACGTCAGAAAATTGTTTTAAAACGCCCAGTGCAATCTCCAAAATGTCATCAAAATCTTTCAGCAGATGCAAGAGAAAATACTCACAACTGAGATGCCGGAAATAAGGAATGTTATGCTGAAAAACTGTCTATTTCACAGTGTTACCACCGACAGCAATAAAGCATTATTTCAGAATTAGTAATACATTGAGTCACAATACTTCCCTATAAGTTACATATAGAAAAAGATAAACTGAGTTCCAACAAGGATTCCCAAGTTTGTTATCTGTAAATATAGTACATACACATCACAAGGTCCGGGTGCCAAATTTGACTAGAAATATGATTAAATTAAATCAGCATTTTACTGTTATACAAAAATGAGTGTGTCATAAGGCTGTGGTTCGCAACCTGGACGGTGCAACATACATCTGAGGGCCTGTGAGATTATTTATAATATAAGGAGGAAAACTATTTTAGCAATGCAATGTCTTCATTTTAAAATATTGGATAGTTTTACATCTTCAGACCTTGAACGATTCAACTGTAAAGCACCATTGCTCTTTGATTAAACTGCTCACAACTTATAGACATTATACAGTCTATCTTTAAAGCTGAACTATGTAATTTGTGAAAGCAGAAATAACACATTCTTCCTCTTGCAAACTAAAAGCTGACTTTATGAGCAATAAAAGTAAGCCTTTCTCAGCTCAATACACGCAGTGGTTTTGCTGTTACAGCCTTATTTGGTCCGGTATGACCAGTAGTTTTGTGGATAATGTTCAGTAGCTTTAGGAAAGTATGTGGGACTTATTTTACTGAGTGACTTTGGTGATTTTATGGCCCATCACTACTTGTGCTACTGTTACATTATGATTTATCAAGTCACACATAAACATTTCAACGGTTTTATCACAAACGTAAAACAAGAATGAAACATTTCCTTTTTGAGAACTTAAAACACTTAAGATCACGCAAATGAATCCACTCCAATTTTTTTAAGCAGTTCTGCATATTTCCAACGATTCAATTTGATTTCAATAATTTAGATTTCTTTCTAAATGTATTATATTTTAAAAAACATACTAAATAGAATAAGTACAATGAAACGCATTTAAACCTTCCAGTTCAAAACTTCAAGCAACAGCAGCTCCGTTTGTAGTTCTGTAAGGTGAAAGATGGAAAGTGAACCAGAAACACATCACAGCCTGCAGACAGCAGTCAATCAATAAAAAGAAACACCGCAATACAATATTAATCGCTTTTTATCGATCCAAACTTTTCAAATGGATCAAACTCAGACTGATGCATTATGATGAATCAATGTTTTTTTACACCCCTATATAACCTAATCATACATTTATGTACTTGTTAAAAATGAATATGTCGCGAACCATCACTAGCAATTATAAAGTGCATTGAAGGGGCTGGCTGAGTGGATATCCCTTCCTTAGATATATCAGAGGATTCAGGCCTTTTGCTGCTATCCATACAGACCAAAACTAGTCTCACCCCCTGCAAGAACATTTCTTTACCCAGAGAGATAGATATATACTTTGACTCCACGAGCACAAGCAAACAAAAGACATTAAAGAGTAATACAACAGGCTGTTCTCATACAGCGTTCTTAGCTATACCTGCAAACAATATCATTTTTAGATGTCCCACAAAATAAATGTGTGTGTAATCTACGAAATAACATACAGCATAGTAACTTCAGCACTAAGTAAGTAGCAGTAAGTGGCAGTTACTCTATTCCTGATTGCACTGATTACCTGATTCAACATGAATATTCCAAGTTTACAGTGTTATCAATGAGGACACCGAGATACATATAGGACAGGACTTGTATAATAGGCCGAACTTTGATCACCAACTTCATTGGGATCAAAAGTAATCTCAGTTCTTTTGATCCCAAAGAAGTCAGTGATCTCTTATTTTGTTTGAGAGGTTTTTTCTCATTGAAAGGGTTTTATTAAAACGTCTTTTTAAAATGGGATTCATGTTTATAAGCTGCTGTTTGATAAAAGCTTTACCCAGTTGAGGACGCTGTAAAGAACAGGTCATTTTATATTCACTTTCCTTTAATATGGTTTTTGTTCAGGGATTCAATTTGTGACATTGTATCAAAGTAGCTGGAGGCCTCGGTGACCCAGTTCTCTTTATAGGCCATTAGTGTGAAATAATTTTGAAGATCTGCACGTGTCTAATTGGTCTACATATAAGAGTGCCGAGGCCAAATGGATGGAACAAGATATCTCAAACCTATTGTTGAAGTATATTTTATATGTGCTCTGGATGTTTTTGGTGACCTCTTAAATATTTCCATGGCTTCACCATCATGCCCAAATATCTTCTTCTAAGAAACATCAACATACTTGGATGGTCAGCAACATCAACATACTTGGCCATGAGATGTAATCAGCACATTCATATTCCCCAGAGGATGAACCTTTTTCATTTTTGATACTTATCAACAAGCTCTCACATCACCCTTTGGCAAAAATGTCCACATGCATGCATGTTAGCATGCTAACATGCTCACAAGGACAATGTTAACATGCTCATATGTATCGGGAGACCCTTAACCATGTTCTCCATCTTAGCTCAGCTTATAAGCGTGCTAAAATTTGCACTCAACAAAAAAGGAAAACTGGGGCTGATGGAAAAGTCAGTAGTTTGGCAGATATTTGACAAATAAAATTTCAATGCTAGCGCTATATGCAAAGTTAGAGTATCACCAAAGTTATTAAAGATCATCCTTATGGAGACATGAATAATCAATCTAAACGTTTTTGGGATGTATCACTCAAAACCACAACTTAATGATTGCGCCAAAGGAAGCGACAGGGGATCACCAAAAGCATTAGAATACATCCTCTTGGAACCATGAATGTCTGTACAGAAAATGGTTGTGCAAATCCATCAAGAAGGTGTTGATTTCACAAGTGAAAGACCTGCTGGTGGTGAGATTTGTAAAGTCAGTAGGTCTGTAGGATTCTTCCTCTGGGAGCCACGGATGTCAGTACACAATTTAATCAATTCAATGTATCCAATAGTTGATTAAAGTGGTGGACAGGCTGACCAACAGACTGACATTATCATCCATAAGGCCACACTGCTAGCGTGGCTAAAAACACAAAATCACCTCTTACCTTTTATCCTAGGTCAGCTCCTGTCTTGTGATGTTAAGCAGCTCCATGTTAAAAGGTCAACGACCGGTGACCTAGAAAGAATTTCGGTAAAGTAACTCAACAACTCAAAAATAGAAAAATAGTGTGAAATATAGATGAGAAACGCTACAGTAGAGCTATGTGACTTTTAAAGCCTTTCCTATGGTGTGGTGACCAGATGTCGTTCACTTTTTGTAACCTGTGATGACTAAACCTAGGTTCACTGGTATCTTTCAGACATCATGTGCACTATACACCCTGTCTGTCTCTTCTTTATATCTCTTTGTGTATTTCCATTGACGGTCCAGCCCATTGAAACTGTTTTCATTCCATTGAGGATTTGGAAAGAATGACAGTAGGTGTTATCAGTGTTTATTTTTGTATTTACATCTAACTCTCTGTGTTGTTCTCATGCTGTGAACGAGCGTCCTCCTTCCTGTGACCTAATCCTAAAACCGTTGAGCCTAACGACCTTCCATCGTTACTGTGGTAATCCGTCAATTTAATTGGTTCTGTGTCACTGGGGGCTACCAGTAGCTAGTACAGAGCCACTTCAGCAATCTGGTCTCCAGTGCTCCAGTTTTTATATCATTCAATAGACGCTGATCTGGGTATGACCTCTGCATCCGGAGCCATGCTGCACTGGTACACAACCACACCTAGACCTTGAGGAAAAGGTACCAGCCTGTTCAAAAAAACGAACTACCCATCCCAGAATCCCCTGCCCCATCCATCTTCCTGCTGTCACCTGAAATGGGAGCCCATGGTAAGGTGACCCCTACGCCATGATGGAACAAGGAGGGCCATGTCACTTTGTGAAAACCTCCCCTCAACCATCTGGCATGGCAATAATAGAGCTGGAAGCAGGTGAGCGTCGGTGCAGAGAGAGAAAGAGTCTGGATAATTTGTCCTCGAGCGCGCAGCCTAACTGTAACCTACCGACGACCCCGGGCTGAAAATGGGCCATTCTTTGCATCAAATTGCTTCCATTATATTGTCCTTGAGAATGAGAGAATTTCAGGCATGAAAATCAATACAATAGAGACGAAAGGCATGAAATTCTCTTGGGAAGTGGGAGCTCCGGCGACACAGTGGGTGCCATTGTGCAATAAACTTTTCCCCCCAAAGTGGTTTCATGCCACTGTTTCTGCTGCCTCTGCATCTATGAGGCCAACGGGCAACAATGAAACATGAGAGACACATGCAGCGCTAACGTTTACCGTCATCTGTGATGCAGATATAATCAGCATTTAAAGTGTAGTTTGTTTTTTTGGCAGATTTATCTTTTGTGTAGTTTGCTCTGCAGAGTTAAAGGTGCTAAATTCGAAATTCAGAGCATATCTTGTGCCTTCACATGGCACTTAACATGGAGACAGCTGAGGCGGTGGCTCGCAGCTAACGGGACTAAAAGTGCAAACAACAGCAACAGTGCTGACAGAGCTAACAGTGTTTACCTGAGAGGGGAACCAAGGACGAGTCTAGATGGTACACAGGTGGCAATAAGTATAAATATATATAGATAAATGTTCTATAGAATACAGTATATAACCTTTAAAAAAAGCACTTTAGCTGAAATGAGCCAAGGAAGCACTATTCTAGTTGATGTTCCAGAGTAAATAGTCAACATGTCAATATCTCACAGACCTACAATTTATCAAAACGAAGCTGTCTACAGTTGTGGTTCCCAACCAGGGGGTTCCAAGATACATTTTTTGGCTGCACAATGATTAATGAGGAATGACAGAAAAAACACTATTTCTGCCAAACACAATGACTTTTCTCCAATTTTTCCTTCAAAAAATTCAGTTTGAGCTCTTCGGGCCTCTAAAACCTTGGGGGGGAAAAAAAATCACACTGCTTGCAACTTTTAAAGGAATCCTAAAAAGATATTGCATCGTTTTAAAGGACTAGCTCAACATTTAGGGAAATGCACAACAGTAAGATGTGAACATTGATACACAATCTGTGTCAATGCAAACATTTTTATAATTTTAATGTGATATAGAATATATTCCCCCTTTATGTCCATATTGTTAGTAGTTCACTTCACTTAATAACCACATGACACTTTGGTTGCTTTGATTTAATATTTTTATTTAAACTCCTATTTCCAAAGAACTGTTGTCATAGTATATGTAATAATATAAAGCCAGTTTTTACCCTGGGAAGATTCAAAGTATAGTACCACTGTTTTTCTTTCATAGTAGTCGTCATTTTAGTACTACCACCGTTTACATTTTGGGAGGGCTTAATATGTAAAAAAAAAAAACAATATACATGAAAATAAATAATTTAATACAAAGTCTCTACTTAAACATGCAAATAAAGTGACAAATCAAAGAGTCAAATCCACTGTTATTATGCACAACAGGACAAACGGTTCAATGACTTGTCCTAGTTTGAGTACTTGCATCACAAGGAAAAAGGAAACGACAAAAGGCGGAACAGTCAAATAAACAAGACAGAAGTACAAATTAAATCACATGAACTAAAGCGATGTGGACCGCTAATATTATCCAGGGACTGAACTTAAGCATTAATTATAGTGTAATGTGGGTTATTGGAGGTGGACTGAAATCTAAAATCCATGCATGTTACAAAAAACCGGAGGACTTTCAGTTGGTTCTCTCTTTCCTCTGACCCTTTTTAAAAATGTATTTCACAAACACAAATATTTTATAAAACCAATTGTATCCAGAGAACAATGTTGGTCAAAATAAAACCGTACTTTATGAGATACTTAAAACTCAATATCATAAGTTATTCATTAATCTATGTTGAATATGAAGTTGATACTATTTCTTAGCATTCAGTGCAGCAGTAAATTAACCAGAGCAGTGTAACGTAAGGTACATGTGTTTTAATTGACCTTTTCTTTGTAAGGAAGAAAGAAAAAAAAACAAAAAAAAAAAAACAGGATTATCCATCGCCGGTGTCCTGAGCTCCTCACAATAACAGAACATTTAACAGAAGACATGTAACTCGCCATGTGCTGTGGAACCAGGTGAAGCTGCTCAGGTGTTAACTTGGTAATCCCTACAGGACTGACCGTATGGAAGCGGGCGCTACCGGGTGAACTGTTAACCAGCACAGATGAAGCTTCACAGTGTTGAAGCAGAGGATATTTTATGATATAAGAAGAGAAAAGAGGCTGTGCATGAAAAGAAACACCAGTCTGTACAAGGTCGAGGCACTTTCAAAGCAGCGTGCACATACTATAAAGGGCAATGCGCACACACCCACCCAAACACACGCACACATGCCGTCAGTTCTTTTTTTTAATTATTTTTTTCCTGTACTGAACGGGGATGAAGACGCACACGAGTCTGCTGCAGCAGGTGTTTCAGCCAGAGTCCATGCTGAACAGCTCGATGCCATGCGGGCTCCAGTGGAGGCCGACTCCAGAGTTGAAGACCAGGGACCAGACGTAGGGGATGAAGAAATCCTCCGGCTGGTATTCCTCCACGTACTTAAACTTGAGCTCCGGAAACTTCTATTCACACAAAAAGAGAAGCAGAAACAGAAAAAGTTGAAATTGGAATAAGCAAAACGGGGTAAAACCATTCTGGAAAAGGCGGCTCTACACGGAGCCAGAATTTCACTGTGGAAAATGAACATGGTGACAAACATCTGATCCTCTGTTGCAATGATTGCCAGGTAAGCGGTAAATCAACACGGCGACATCTCTGCTGCTACACAGGTAGGTTAACTAGTTTAGGCCTCTCAGTAATTACTCTTCATCAGGTACAGTAGCTCGCTGGCAGATGTAATTCCATCTGTCTGTGAGGTAAAATTGCTTACAGCTGCCTGCGGGACAGGTATTAATGTGGTCTGACCACCGATCTCTTAAAGGGACGGCTAATGTGCGAACGTCAACTCAAGTCCCCGGCGGGCAACTGGATACGGACGTTTACGGATCGACTGTCGCTCAGAAACTAGCCGGAGACAAATGAGAGAACAGACCTCAATACAAAACAAGTAAATATATTATAAAAAACTAAACAAAAGGCAATCTAATAAACTGAAACCAAACATAGGGGTGTAACTTTACCGAGCGGTCCGTCAGCCATCGTGACCTTATTGTTTAGACTTGTGGAGAAGTGCTGAGTAACCCGATTACTTGGTAATAGCCACTCAGGCCTTCAAGCTTCAGCCGGTCATGACACGGCTTGTCAACGGACAAAACACTCAGTGAGCTGGACCGGGAGAGGTTATCAAGCTCATACTGTCGGGCCTCAGTGTTGATTATGTCCGGAGCTAATCCCCCAGGAAAACAGAGACAACACACACACACGTGGACGTGGAGTGTACTATCTTGTGCATACTCATGTGCTATATGAATTTCAGAGCTGAAACACATTAGTTAATTGACAGGAAATTTACTATTTTGATAATCAATTAATCTATGACAAAAAAAATAGCAAGGTCCAGCTTCTCAAAGTGGTTGGACATGCAGGTTTTCTTTGTCGATGATAATAAATTAAATATTTTGGGACAATTGGTAAATTACTTATTTTGCCTCTATAAAGCTTAATAAGAATATTCTGAAAAATGCCCATTATCGTTTCCGATTTTCAAATGTCTTGTTTTATTCCACAAAACCTAAACACTGTTAGTTTCCAAAACTATTAAACAGAGAGGAGCCAAAAATCCTCCCATTTGAAGCAAAAATTTGATTATGGAGATTTTGAAAGGTGATTTAACGATTGATAGTTACATTTTGACGGTCTTTTTAATACAAGATGTGCCGTTCCTCTTCGAAGTGTCAACACAAGAAATACTGGATGTTCCTTTTCCATTTTTTACTTGAAGCCAACATAAACCCACTCAACAGCAGGTAGGCAGCAAAAAAGAAGAACATCAATAATACAAGGGAAGCTCATTATATCCTCCTGTCTACACACGCATGTATATCCACACACGCAGCCAGTAATCAGTCTGCGGTGAAAGACAGACGCTGAGGGCCTTTATGCGATGGTCCCAGTCCGGTCTATTGAGTCCTGGCTGGCTCCATTCACAGCCACACTATCGGTATCATAATGACACAGACGGAGGGGCTGCGGGGTCACAGGCCATATGCCAGGCTGCTGAGGCCAGACCACACACACACCACCGCCATTGTGATGGCGAGACACAATGCAGGAGCTGTATTATCTGGCTGGTATTTGTGTGTAGGTGACGGTCGCGTAGGCAAGCTTACAAACTCATCAAATGTTCATACGATGCGGAGAGCTACTCGAGCCAGGCTCACTTTTACTTGCTGGCACAGACGACGTAGCATAGGTTTGAATTTTTTACGATGGAAACTACTTTGTTTTAATTCAGCAGCTTTGTTGACACAAACAGACTAAAACAGGAGGCGGTTTAGCTGATTAATGTCCTGCCATAATCATCTTGATGAATCAAACATAACTAGTTATGCTAATTATGTCATTAAGATAATTAAAGCATTAATCAACAAACACTGCTGTGTCGCCAAACATGCGTGTGGTATTAACATCGTTTCTGTGAGCATTGAGGAATCAAACGTTTCCCTCATTAATTTGCAAATATATGGAAAAAGCGCTCCAATAGCTCAGATCATAGCTGATCATCTATATGGAAAACATGTGGTGGAAGCAGCAACCGTCATTTAATGTTTTTAAGTGAGAGTGTTTCCATTAAAACACATCTGTAGACAGACATGAAGCCCACTGTGGCAATACAATGCTGCACATTGTAGGAGGACAATATTTAAATTTACATGTTCTCTCGATTTGCGACTGCATTGCAACCGAATATGAGAAGCACTTCATCATGACCTCTGAATGCAGCACTCACAGTTTACAGGAACAAGCGAAACCAATCAGAGCTCGACTATAAGCACACAAACGGTCTTTTCTCAGCCACTATTTGAATGCTTTGTGAATACAGGTGTAATTGGCCTAACATCGACAACAAAGGCAGAGTGGGTTCTTTTTTTTTTTCTAACCCCTGCACTGGCCAACATTCTCTCTTGTTCTTCTCACGGGCCTCTCTGGTTTATTGTGTCATGGAAAGGTTATTATTAGGAGATAAAGAAACACTGAAAATATGAACCTAAACGGCAGGAACATAAAGTCCCATCACACATCAGAATCAGCTTTAATGGCAAAGTACGTGAGCACATACTAGGAATATAAACAGAAATCCACAACAGCTAAGAACAAGAATAACTAAGCAGGACAAATAAAGAGGTAGAGAATAGACCGCACTATTATGTATGTAGGTGTATGAATCTGACCATTTTCTCTAGATACTGAGCACAAAAAGAGATGAAAGATCCTTGTATCACAATGGCCAACATGTTTCCACTGATTTCCATATTGGACAGAACCACCAAGGGATTTGGTGATATCACTACATGCGTCACAAGAAAAATGTCTCTGATTATTCTGGGAAAAACCTGAGCATCTATCAGACCATCCTTAATATTTTCCCTCTCCACTTCTGTCGCCTCCTCTCCCTCCTCCCCTCCTCTCCTCCTCTGTTGTGTTCTCAGTCTGGCAGCTGTCTGGACCCACTTGGCCCGGGCTCATATCAGTTAGTTATGGGTCCTGGCGGGTCAGGCCCTCGCCCCTGAACACAGACTGACTGGCTGGCTGGCCTCATATCTTCACTCAGGACTCTGTGTTCCTTTCCCGCCTCTGCTGTGCTGTCAGAGCTCGGTCAGACAGAGAAGAATGCGGCTAGGGAGCAAATATTAACTCACACACACACACACACACACACACACACACACACACACACACACACACACACACACACACACACACACACACACACAGAGAGATGCAGGTACATACACAAGCACTGAAAATGAAAAATACTAACAATAGTGATTTCAGGCCATGGTTCAAACGAAAAACAAAAAATAAAATCCACCCTAATATTTTCAGGTAGGTTTGTTAAAAGTCTTTTGTCCACACTTACACTTGATATTTAGCAGGTTTCAGCTTCACAAATTTAAGGATATGTTGCTTTTCTCTGCTTTCAATGAAGTAAATGGTGTTTCTGTGGGTTTTGAGTGGTTGGTCCACACACATCAAAAATCACCAGTAGGTTGACATCTATAGTTTTGAGTCAAGTGTCTTGAAGATATTTGGGACGCACATTCATGTCACTCTCATGATGAATTGTAATGACTTTGGTGATTCTCTGACTTTTCCTCTCGCGTCATCATCAAATGTTTCCAAAACTTTGCTTCATGACCAAATAGCTGCAGACTAATGACATTCACTTCAGCTTAAGTTATACTTTGTGTTTAATAATGCTCATCAGAAAATGTTAATTCTAAACATTGCAACTCAGCATGATTGCATTATCATTGTGAGCATGTTAGCATGCTGACATTAGCATGTAGCTCAAAGCACTGCTGTGCCAAAGTGTAGCCGAACAAAGCTGCCAGCATGGCTGTAGACTAAGTCAAGTTAACTTATTTACATTTTATAAACAAAACGATTGATTCGTTTTGATATAAAATAGTAATGGCCCTATGCTTTATACATTCGTCTCTTTATTTGGTTAACTTATGAAATGTTGATGCAACAACTCACAATTTGAAATCATGTTCAAGTATTGGAGTTTGATAGGAGCAATGCTTATGGTTAAAGGAGCTACAAGGTGCAAGTAACTCCTACTATATGGTGAATCATCTTTATAATAATTCCACAGTAACTCTGTAACTCAAGTTATCTGAAGAGTGACCATCAGACCTACAAAGGGCCAGGTACCGAGTAACAGCTGGTAAGCCCCTCCCACCCCCTCCGGCCCGCTCTGAGGAGCCAGAGAGTCTGTTGGCTATCACTGCTCAATAAGGCTGATTTCAGCTGGTCAGGCTGAACAACACATTCCACAGGCACTGCCCACGAGAGCCTCACACACACACACACACACACACACACACACACACACACACACAAACCCTGAAACAACACACACACACACACACACACACACACACACACACACACACACACACACACACACATACACAATTGAGAGGGAGACAGTTGAGTGACGAGGCGCTGAGGGTCGTCCCTGGAGCATTGACAACCTTTTTCTAACCCTTTCTTTCAGCTGAGACCTAATTTACATGTCTACGTCTTTGAGTTAAGTGCCTTAAAATCCTTTATGTCAACAGTCTTTCTTTTGTGGTCTTGTGTCTACAATGTTCCCCTCACGCAAAACAACAAAAATTACTTACTTAACAACTGTCAGTTCCTCCCAACTAATGGATTTCAAGGCACCAAATTTGCGTTGTGTCCACACTAAGGTGGATGAATGTGAAAATGTCCACACAAGTACTTTCAGGTTGGGTTTGAAAACTTGAAACTTGAAATAATAGAAAACTGCTAAATGTCTTCTTCCTTATCTTTATATTGACACATACCAAAACTGGTCATTACAGCCATCATCTGATGAAGAGTCTTCTTGGCCTTTCTGCATAGTTTTGATTCTTTTATCAGACAACTGAAGGTTAAGTAATTTGGTCGAGACCCATAAATGTCCCCCATTGACAAATGTTACGAGTACGTCCAAGCTAAGGCAGTTCATTTTCTAAATGTGTCTTTTTTTTCTTCTCAAGTTCAGCCCTCTGTTCAGACTAAAATGTTTCTCTCGCCCAAAAACTGTCTTCAGGGTGTATAAATCTTAAAATGCTGACTTGGTAATTATATGTGTACTGGGGAAACAGTGCTTTTTGCAGAACAATGACGTAAGCTCCCCAGTGATGGCCGGGGGCCATGTGGCAGTTAAGTCTAGAAGGATTTTTTGTCACCTCTAACTTTCTAAGTGATTGATCATTTTAAATGTCAATATAGCCGAAGCACACGGTGTGATTTCATCACGGCAGCACAACCGCTTGAGGGTGACTGTTGCTTAACAGGTAGGAATTATAAGCAGAAACACAAAAATAACACAGTTCAGGTTATCATAGAGATCAGCAGGAAACTCTCCGTAGCTGTAACAGGCTAGCTTTAGCTTTAGTGAAGACAACTGTTGTCTCTTTCTTTGTCAGCCCCTATTTTAATTGTCGCTGTATGACACAGCACAGAGGCTGTCTTCAATCTGTATCCAAGTCTTTTTTTTATTTTTATCAGAGGCCCTTGTCACCATAAAATAATGATTTGTTCAGCCGAGCTGTTTGTTGCCTGTGATCTGGAAATCAGTTTTTATGTTTCCTGTGGACAGAGGTCTCAACTAAAACAACCCGGAAACGTCAACATGGACGGACGCAAACAGATTGTTTTTTTTATATGTATACGTCTGATATATAGACGTAGTCGTATGCCACAGCATGGTACGGCTCTACTCAACTCAACTCGCTCTTTTTTTACTTTTATTGTATTATTGTACGCATCATTTCACTAATTAACTGTCTGTGCCAAATACACTTCAACGCAACATTGGTGTTTTCAGACTTAGTTTCCAGCTCAGTGTCGAAATGGCTTCAACTTCAGGAAGTCAAAATTCAACATCAATTGTTAACTCATAGCATTCCTTTAAAATGCACTGCGCTGCTATTTCATGTGAAAGTGACCACATTATAGAATAACTTCACTAATGAACTACAAACAACTGAATAATGTGCTCAGACTCAATTTCAATTTGAGATGAAGAAACATCCTCTCTTCTCTTTCTTGTCAGCCCTCTCCATGCACACACACACACACACACACACACACACACACACACACACACCTGATTGAGACACCAATAGTTATTCTAAGAGCCTTTACAGAGTAATTACCAGCTTATTGATGATTCCACACAACATTAATCCAGTTTATGGATTTTCTGCATTTGGAGCTGTACAGCGCAATGAGCTCATAAGATGAGAGGAAGCGAGAGGCGGAGAGACAGTGTTTGTTTGAGCGATTGGTACCATGAAGCGGTGGGGCCTTCTCCCGGAGGAGACTTTGCCCAGATATACTCTTCGCTTCATGTCACGCTGTGGAGCTGGAGTCAATGTGAGAGTCACCAACACACACACACACACACACACACACACACACACACACACACACACACACACACACACACACACACACACACACACACACACACACACACACACACACACACACTACAGTTGACTGCACGAGTGTGTGCTACAGGTGCAGCCCCCTTCTCTGAAGGGCATGGCAGGGTTATCCACATGGCTCCATGCGTAATAACACGGCGCTTTGGTCGATCGTTACATTAAGGTGCCGAATGAGAGCGGAGCCGGGAGAGACGGCACATGGTCTCGTGGCCATGCGCCATCCCTCTTGCACGTCGGCTAGCGAGACAAATGCCTTGCAGCCAGCCGCCGAGTATAGAACATGAAACACATGATGAAACACACAATTAAGAGCTTCTGTGTGCTGGTGAGGAGTGGCGTGGGGAGACCGGCGGTTACATATTTCCTCACTGATTAATGGAGGAGCGCTGGGAAGGGCGGGGGTTAGCGAACCCGCCAGGAGTGTAGGGAGTGTTGGGTAACGAGGCGCGGTGGCAGATTTATATTCCCCCCGCCCCACCCTCCCCCCAATCTTATGTGCCCATGACAAAGTGCCCCCTAGCCCCCCATCCCATCTCCTTGAAATGCCATTACATGTTCGCATGCAGCAGGCCAGCGAAGATGGAATGAAGATGGGCATTAATGCTAATGAGAATTGGGATTTAGCCTTTTGTCTCATGTCCCAATGGCTCTTTCCATCTTTCCCTCGCCTCAGTCCATATAGCTCTCCCTCTCTCACCTGTCCAGACAAACTAATTCTCCTTTTCCTCACCTCCCCATGCACCAAAACAACCATAACTGCCAGCCCTTGACAACACATTGCACCCTCTACACACGCACCTTGATGACCAATATGTCCCACTTCATTTTTTCTTCAGCCAGTCTCATATTTCATTGTTCCTCGCCCATTACATCCAACCCCCTGCTGTGTTTGTGTGTGTGTGTGTGTGTGTGTGTGTGTGTGTGTGTGTGTGTGTGAGATTTACCTTCAGTCTGTCTGTGGGCAGAGCCTGGGCTCCTTTCATGATGACTTCCTGAACCCTCTCAACTGACAGGTCACTTCCAGCCTGCTCCAGACGCTGACTGAAGAAGCCGATCACCTACAAAGACACACAGGAGGAAAGGGCCAATCACAATACAGAAAAAAATGTGCAAAAAAAAACCATTTGGTCCAGAGCCTGACAGGCTTCCTGTCTAAAGACAATCTGCCAATCAGCACCTCTGTAGCTCCATCATCAACTTTTCACGTTTGTTTAACCCAAACCTAGAAATGTAAACCAACTTAAAACACATTTCGGTTTTTGAACACCCAATGTTATCAGGAAATACTGGGCTCATGGGTAAACTGGTATTGATGTATATGTATTGGCACATATGTGCCAATACATATACATCAAGATATTAAAGAGCAGTAAATTACAGTAACTCAGAAAACACTTACTTTTGTCCACAGAGCCCCCTAAAATCAAGTACTTCATTTATTGAAAAAAGATTGATGTCAATTTTGGATTCAATTCCAGCCAACAAAATATTCTACTTTAATCCATATTTATTGGTGTTTAGCCTTTTAAAGACAACATTTTCACAGCCGTCATAAAACTGTTTGTGTGGCCCACACTGACGAGTTATATTCATTAAAGAAAGTATGATTTAATAAAAAAAGACAAATCACTTGATTCAAATTGAGGATATGTTGTTTTTTTGGACGATGAAGACATAAAATATGATTACAGACATTTGAAGCTTTATATAAAAACTTCAATAGAAGCTTGAATGTAAAAAATGACAGTTGGTACAGCCCAAAAGAAAACAACACAGGATCTCATGGCCTCTTGATCTCTTAAGGTTTAATATGAACTCTCAGTTCCGTCATGAAGCTCTTTGACTCTTCTAATCCCGCTGTTTGGAGCTGTCACATTGATGCTGCGGCAGCCACACCCTACATGATGACACTGGGTGCAATATGGAGATCCAAGTTAGAACAAAGTGGCCTCGTGCCACATGTCGAGGGCCTCGTTCTGTAAACAGCCACACTGGTGAGTGTTCTAACGCGGTGTGTTGTTAACGTTACGTGTTGACTGAAAGACAAGCTGTTGATTTGAGACTACATTCAGCCGACACTAAAATGTGTCGATACTACGCGGAGATAGAGAGCTACGTATCGTATTATTTTTATGGCAATTATATGACAAAACTGATTGAGAATCATTGCAAATAAGTGGATGAAAGGTGAAGCGATGGCTGTAACACTGCATAACGTCTGCTTTTAGAGAGGGAAAAACCTCTAAACCAAATTCAACAAGCTACGGACATATGCTCGGCAAATATGCCTGTAGGCTACAAGCTAAGAAAGCACATACATATAGACAGTATTTCACATTACACATTCACTATAGGGTTTGAGCATGTTTCATCCCACTTAAAATGAGCACTTCACTGGAGCTCAAATTATCCGATGCCTTCTGGGTTTAAGCCCAAAGAAGACATCAAGGAAACAGTATTTTGTGTTTCCACTGCTGTGCTAGCTTCTTCCCCCAGAGAAATGTTTGATATTTGATCATTAAAAAAAAACTCTAGGTATTACTGATTCTTTTTAATGCTCATATTTGTCTAACCAACAGTGGAAAACGCATCTACAGGCAATGTTTTCTCTGCTCACGCTCTGCGGCTGCTTTGGAGAATTCAAACACACCAGAGCCTACATGAGCACTGTGTGTGTGTGTGTGTGTGTGTGTGTGTGTGTGTGTGTGTGTGTGTGTGTGTGTGTGTGTGTGTGTGTGTGTCTATCTAATACTAATCTCGTCATTAGCTCTGAAGGCCTCCCATATGGGGTTAATTTGGAGGAGCAAAAAAAAGGCAGCCCCTCATCCTGAATCTCATGCTCACACACACGGATTTGCAAACACTGGGAAGGCTTCGGAGAATTGCCTCAGGGATACTGACTTAACTGAGGGATTCTAGATAGCATGCTTCCCTCATACTTATGGATAACACCAAAATCCATGGCTATGGATGCAGCAACCCCCATCCCCCACACACACATACATACATGCTCATACACAGCAAAGCTTCCTCTCCTCGTCTATATGACAAATAGAGCTGTGAATGACAGCTTTCTCTCACGCTGTTCCTTCCTCCCCCAACACTCAATGAATATTTGACACACAGCCTCTCGACACAAGGGGACTGATTAATTCATCAATACTGCTTAAGCTCACAGGGCTCAGCGTGACGCACAGTCCGACTGCATACCGTGTTAACGATGCAGTTCGCATATGTTCCAGCGCTGCCTGGCTTTTTGAAACTTTCCCTGCAGACTGAGAGGACATTCAGGGAAAATCTGTACAACCTTGATCTGTGGAATAATTACCACGGCTCAGCCATGAGGTAAAGCGCTCCCTGGCTCATGCTTCTCACTTCTGATATTTGAGAGAGGGAAAAAAACAAAAAAAAAAACTTTGACTGACCGTGTCCAGGTTCTGCATGATGTCCTGGAAGGACGGGTGCGTCCTGAACTGCTCAAAGAGCTCCCTCTTGTAGAGCAGCGCGTACACCAGGTTCGGGTTGTGGTGTAGAGAGCTGCACAAGCAAGAGTTGATGATTTCCAGCATCATGCGGATCACCTCCTCGATCACATTCAGGTCCTGGGCCTGGGGGGTAGAGGGAGGATGTAAAGGTTAATTGGTTTCCTACTACACTGGTTCCACTTGAAATGGTGTTTTTTTTTTTTAAATGATTGCTTCCTGATTGATCCGCAGGGGGGAGGGGGAGAACAGAGAAGTGAAAGAAATAGCAGAAGGAGGGAGAGAAGGATGAAAGTTGACAGCCACGGTCTTAGTTAGGGACAGATAGGTGACATTCAAAGCCACAGATCACGTCATGTCACAGTAGGTTTTCCTCTGGAGGCAAAGACAACTGTCGGTGAGTGACAGGTGACAGTGTGGGACGAGAAGAGTGTGGGAACGAGAGGAAGACGAAGAAGGCTGAGTGGCTGTCATGATGAGTTATTTACAAAGTTCTTCACACAACGTAGGCTCGTCACAAATCAAAATACGAAGCAATTACATTCAGAAATACAGATATCAGGCAGAGAAACCTACACATCACAAAGCTTTAGAAGGCAGGAACTTCAATGTACGAGTGTGTTGTAGTTACGAGAGCTCAAATCTCAAAGGTACATTAGAAGGAATAGTTTTGGGAAATACACCTTTATATTTCTTAGTTAAATGAGAGAATCAATAGCACTCTCATGTCTGTAGGGTATATATGAAGCTACCATCAGCGGTCAGTTAGCTTAGCTTAGCACAAAGACTGAAAACAGGTGGAAACGGCTAACCTGGCTCTGTCCAAAGGTAACAAAATCCACTTAAATGCTGAGTCCTAAATGAAATTTAAGATGTTGTAACAAGAAGGGTGATTGGGATGTGTGTCCATTTGTTCCTGCTTTGAAACCTTTAACCTTTGGAGAGTACCTATAAAGGTAGCTTTTAAAATAGTTAAGTTACAGCCTTATATCACTACTCTAAGACGTTTTACTAGTTAAATCTAAGCACCACGGTAAAATCTAATCAGACCATCTGCTCTACTTGGGGAACCTGCGGTTTAAGAACAGAGATTCTATCATGCATTGTTCTGCAGTGTTCTCACAATAATGTGTCTACAGAGACAGACAGACAGATAGACAGACGCCACACCGTGATGAGATAACGTCCCACGTGGCTTTGTCCATTGTGGCACAGAAAGGAAATGGCAGAGAGACTGTGGGAAAATTACTAATCTTTAAAAAGAGATAAACAACAACGCAGCAATGAATTGGAGAATACAGGTCAAGAGACGATGTATGATTTCCCGCGGTGTGACAACTGCGGGCGTTCTGCGAAATCTATCATGTACTGATGGTATATTATAGATAAGATCCTTAGTTTCCAAACCAATCTAAAAATACAAAACAATGAATAGTAACCTGCTTCATCTGTAAATACAAACACTGTTTGCAAGATGGACTTGCTGTTTTTCATTTGCCAAAAAGCAACAAAAAAAAATGACTTCCTCACAAGAATTAATAGCAAGTTCATTTGCTCTGAGATGCATCTACTCTGTAAACAGTAACACAAAAATGCAGACTAAGCGAATGCAGGAGTCAAGAACATCCAAAGTAGCTTAGCTTAATGAGATGGTGCACTAATGAAATAAGTCTGATGGTAGAAGGACCAACACTGTAACACACACGGCAAAGATTCCTTCGCTCTGATCGTGGGTCTGTATGATTAGCAAGAATAGTCCCTTGTCACACTGAAAAGCTGTAAGCTTTTGAGTTAATCTGATAACAATATATAGAACAAATCCCCCCTTTTACATAAACAAACATTTTCTTTATTAGAATACCTTAGAGTACTTTTTTAACAAATTGAGACCAAGATATTTACAGAGCGGGACACTTTTATAATTATATTATTGCCAATATCGATATATCTGTAATAAGCTAATATTGGTCTATTTACCTTCTTCATATTGTCAAAATAAACTCAATACAAGTATTTCAAATGTCTTGGATGCAAGAATGCACTTTGTCCATTTTAACCTTTAAAAACAAAGAAGACTTTTTGGTAGCTCTGTCTATGTCTATAATGCATTATAAACGTACATATAATGTGTTATAATCAGCTTATAGCACTGTATAATTGTAGCTATAAGCACGCAAACACATTAATGATGCTTTATAACAATTATGACACATTAAAAAGCATTTTATAATGACTTATACGATCAAGTATCATAATACTTGGGTCACTCACTGACATTTTTTGCAAGGATCACAGTGTATTACATTTCTCATTGTTGTAATTTATTGTTATTAATTAATTTTAATCACACAGATAATGCATTGAAGTGTGATTATAAGTCAATAATTAGAAGTGGTCATTGTTTGCTTTAAGTAAGATAAAAAAACCATCATTCTATCAACGCAAGAACAATAAACAAAACATTGTTGAATTCCTCAAGTAAGGCTGTTTTCATACGAGGAAAAAGCAGGTGCTACTAATAATATGTATGATGGCTCTGTTGCACTAGAAGTCCACTCATAACTGGACATGATGTTTTCTACACGACTATGTAAAACAAATGTATTAAAAGATTTGCCTACATGACTGCCTCTCCACTCTGGTAACACCTGCCTGTACGGGGACAGTTCAGCACAGATGCATAGCTGTCCTGCAGTGAGTGGGCATCGACTCACATACAGACCACTGCTCTTCAGCTATGACAAACAGACGGTGTACGATCGATCATGATGTGAAAGTAGCTCAGAACGAGACCGTGACATTCAAAGAAAACATTATAACTACGTGACTGAATCATTGTATTAATTGCAAGGATTGTAAAATAAATAAATAACTCCTTTAAAAACTTAATTGACCAGTTCAGCCAATTGCTCCCCAAACCTGAATTCTCATCTTTGCTTTACAGGAAGCCTCGCCTTAGACAGTACTCATCAGCAACTTCCTCTGGGGTTACATCCTGCCTCATTTCAGGCTTGAAATGAGAGAAGTGTATTCCCTTGGAAGTATTGCAATTCCTGTAAAATACATTAGAATGAGGTGCTGAGCAAGCCAGTTTAATCTTTAATGTGTATATGCATGAATCAGTAAAGCTTTTTGGTAAAAAAAAGAAAAAAAGAAGCTTGTTTCCTCTACGCTATGAGACACATTTACAACATTAGAAAGTGTAATAAAGACACTTTTATAGAAAAGAATATGAGCTGCATGTTGTCCAAAGTGAGACTTAACCTTAAGGTTTGTTTTTCATGACAAACACTGTTCTGATGACTACCTGTGTTGACTATTGCTAATACCAGCGAAGACTAGATTCGAAATAGCAGCTCGGTGAGACTGCAACGGCAAGCTGATTGGAAGCAGAGATTCCACCTCCAATCTGGGCTAACCATCTGAAACAGAACTGCATGTGGTAGCATTTTATACTCCATCTTCGGTGCCCTGCTTTGGAAACAAGTCCCTATCTTATAAATAACTTTGCTTGCTGTGTGGCCTTGGTTTTTATTTATAATAAGCATATGCACATAAACACACAATATCCCCCTGAAAGTAGCCAGGGGGATTAGGATGATTGTAAAAAAACTGTGTGCTGTTGTGCGTTGACCATGAATCAGGCTTGCCACACAGATGCAATAATGCACTGCATTGAATATCCACAGGCCGGTGTACGGCGGTGTGGAGCTTTAACAGGCAGGCCTGAAGAGGCAAGTGGAAGGCAGAAGAGCCGGCTATAATTAGGATTGATTGCGTGTCTGGAAGCAGAGGTGGCTCTCTGGGCTCGACTCCACTGCCTAGCTAGACCTGCTCCACTCTGTTCTGCTGTGGCAGGCCATAATTAGACAGAACGCAGGGACAGATATGGAAGACAAGTGAGTGGGAGGAAGAGAAGGAAGACGGCAACAAAAATGGAAACACAGAAGAAGAGAGTCGGGGTGGGTGGAGGGGGTTGATGGAGAACGTGAATGCGATGAAGAGGAGACAAAAGGAGGTGAGGAAGGCAGAGTGAGAGTGAGGGTTGCCTTGTGTGTTTGTTCTCTGGCTCGGCACCCAACTTAATGAGATTAGCCTGGTAGGGAAAAAAAATGCCACACTGGGGAATTCAGGTCAAATGAAAATAGGCTAGCTAGACGTCTGCCTGGCCCTGCGTGTATATTTGTCAAGTGGATGAGATTAGGAGGTCCATGGTCTACTTGAAACCCAGACAGGATTTAAATATATTGGCTCCTCCACTTCCACTCCCTACTTTGTTCTCTTGCACTGGTTCTCCCCCCCCTCAAAAAAGTATCCAGCCGAAAAACACCTGACATGTGTTTGTGTGACTGCATGAAACCATTGCAGCCTTTCTTTCCCAATCTCTGTCATGCTCCTTCTCCTCCAGTCATGTGCTATTTTCCAGCCTGCTGCATTGTCATTTAGTCACCGCCGCTCATGCCACTATTAAAATGCCTTCTCTCCGCCCAGGAAAACACAGGCCTCAGACATGAGCTATGTCATTAGTCTCAATGACCCTGCCCCCATTTTACTTGTTCCACTATTTACACAAACCTCACGGGAAGGCTGTGAGGGTGCAAACGCGCCTGTGTGTGTGAGAGTGTGTGTGTGTGTGTGTGTGTGTGTGTGTGTGTGTGTGTGTCTTCCATCTGTCTGATTCTGCTGCTAATACTTCAACATGCTGAGCACAAATGTGTTATGTCTGCAGGTATGTTTGACCTTTGCTTTCTGTCTGACAAGGAAAATTATAGTTTGCCGATGCAATCAGTGACTGAGAAGGACATTGCCGGCACTACACTATCTGTGTGTGTGTGTGTGTGTGTGTGTGTGTGTGTGTGTGTGTGTGTGTGTGTCTAGCCGTTCTATCATACCCATGCGTGTTTTTATGCATGTTTGTGTGTGTGTACAGGGTGTTTAGAGACACAGACATGTAAATCCATGTAAAGTAGGGGCTGGCATCATTAAACCAATAGCTTAGTGATTCCCTGGCTGGCCTCGCTGCTCACTGCGGGCTGTTGCAGGGCAGACAAACCAGACATATTAAGAAAGAGGACTGACAAAGACAAGGGCATGGAGATAAACACAGACTGATACTCAGAAAGACAAATGGAGAGAGAGTCAAAAGCCACACCTGAAAGACGGATGTTTTCACACCGTCACAATATAAACCACTAATGAGAATATATGCATTTTTAATCCTGGATGCGATGTTATAATGAGCAAAATAAAAGAGGGAAGGTAAGATAGATGAAGTAACGCATGAAGAGAGGGGAGAAAAGCACCATGCAGACAGACAGAGAGGGTCAGACTGGCTGAGCAGCAGCAGCCTTGTGGGAGTTTTTTTTAAATAGGTCATTGTCTGACCTGCATTATGGTACCACAGCCACGTCATAATCACACCATTTTGTGGAGCATTGTGCCCAGGTCAGCCTCTTATTACCCCATAGCTTCACAAAACATCCTTTGTTATACACACACACACACACACACACACACACACACACACACACACACACACACACACACACACACACACACACACACACACAATGAGGCAATAGATAGTCTCCAGAACTACAGCACCAACAATGCCCGTCTAGGATCTGTTTAGGAAAGACGGCGTTGGACAACTGCTGCATCACTGTCTGTGTGGAGGGGAAGTCCAGCATATGTGCAGACAGACACCTTATTATCAGTTCAAATAAGCTCACTGCCTCTGTGAGATTTGGCCAACAATCACGACAGGGGGGCAAAACAGCGGTAATGTTGATGATGACGCAAGGGAAAATGGTGAAAAAAAAAGATGACGCCGAGAGCTGCAACAGCACTCTGGCAGATAGATAGGTGGGCTGCGCTAATTGATCCGCTGCTCGCTGTGCTCTGTTTTGCTGCGCATTGATCAAGAAAAGACCAGGGCACAGCAGGGCTGCCCAGCATGCCATTTGGAGACAGACAATCATTAGGACCCCGGAACACCTGCTGCCTGCAGAGGTGGCACTCCTACTGCCCGAGAATAAATATCGAGAGAGGCAGAGCCAAAGAGGAGAGAAGATAAGAGGCTGACAGATATATATAGAGGGACAGACTAACGAGTAAACTAACAACTAGGTCTAGTATCGTCTTCAGGCAGGTGAGGGAAAGAATTGGGAAGATAAGAGACTAAAAAGGGGGGGTCAGTGAGTAAGTCAGCTCTCAGCAGGATACTGACTTAATGAGAGGAACACAAGGGGACAGACTTACATCGAGACTGAGAGGATAACATAATGAGCAAGCAGCATCAGTCTAAGAGGTTACAGCTCCTATTTTACTGCTTCAGGTACCGGCGAGACAATAAAATATGATACAGGAAGTCCAGTGTGATCCCCGTGTTTGAAGACCCATCAGACACCAAATGAGGATGAGGAAGTATTTTGCTATTCTGGAAAGTTATCACATGTGGCAATCAGTTTATCTTTCATCGCGGTAATCGTGAGGTAAACAGTAGAAATATGGAGTTAAGTTACAAAATAATCTTCCAGGAATGTGCACCTGCATGTAGTTGATTGGAGAGCGGTGCGAGCAAATCCACAAAACATTTACAGGTGCCGGATCCTAAAAAACAAACTAAAAGGCAAAAGTCTGACGACAGATCCACACATTGTACTGCTATATAGAATCAGCGCTGATAGTAAAGTGAGTAAAATGCTAGCTTGCGGGTTGAAAGCTGCTTCACACTGCTTCATCTACTGTAACAACATTAATTCAGAAATACTTGATATAAAAACCTATTTAATATTCCTCCTACTGTGAAGACCACAAGTCAAAATCTTCAACTGTAGGCAAATACATTAAATGTTTGAAAGTTATGAAATTGTGAAAAGTTAAATATATAGGAGCCCTTTACATTCCTCATTCCTCTTTCCATCTCTCCCCTCTGGGCGTTTTCACATGAATTGACAAGAAGCTCTGTGTGTGTGTGTGTGTGTGTGTGTGTGTGTGTGTGTGTGTGTGTGTGTGTGTGTGTGTGTGTGTGTGTGTGTGTGTGTGTGTGTGTGCGCGCGCACACTGTAACCTCTGATCTCAGGGAAGCTCTATGATAATGTACATCAGTCTTGTGGGGGGAATTGGTTCTACATCAAAAGACTATAAAAAGAAATGTGACAGGATAGTTCACACTTCAATCAATCAATTCCTTCTTTCAGGTAAGCCATGTACAAAGGCAGACACTGATCTCTGGCCTTGCACATAACGTTGTCCCAGAGTTCCAATCAGCACCATGGAATTAAGAGGCAAAGGAGATGGAAGAAAGTCAGCGCAAGGCTGGACGATTAAACTGCAATATTTAACAATCTCAGAGACTGAGAAGTAGAAAATGCATGAGATTCCCATTTGTGATTGAGCCATGTGGAGGCTACACTGAACATCGTCATTTCATACTACATATGCAGTTGGGAGAGGACAGTTCAGACTTTATATGAAATACATTAGCATACATACATCAATACAGTTCCATGGAACTTTCCAGAAAATTCCAACACTTTAATGTAGTCCTTATAGGCAGAATATAAACATGTAAAAAGGTTTCTAACTTACTATAAAGTAGTCGTAAGCAGTGTCTATATATTTGTCAACAACTATAACTCCTCCTGTGGGCAACAATAAGTGGAGGCGCTCGTGTAAACAGATAATAAATGTCGTAAAACACAGTTGTAATAATACAAAACATGTCTTTATAAGAGATGTTATACATTTTTGACAAATACTGTACATTAATAAACACTAACAATATCCTTGTAGCTATGTATAACTACATTATAGTGTGCTATAAACAAATTATTCAATGCTTATACACTGCTTATAAATGCTAAAGATTTGGGTATGTATTTTATTACTTTTTCACCACTGGTGTGAGAGCATACCAGCATATTAAGACTCAGATTATTGACTACAGCATATAAAGCTAGAGTCAACGACATACAAGTTGATTGGTTGATATTATCTGTTCACTGTATAATAATACAGTGAATACTTGTCATCTATGAGCTATTGTAGCATTAATGGAAAAACTGTGGATTTTTGCAAAACAATTCTGTAGCCTAATAAGAAAGTGGCAAATTCCTGGAAGGCCTGATGATAAACAGAAGGCATAATGTTTATTATCTGTTGATTTATCTTCGGGCTCCGCTTTTCCCCTAAACAAAAGGAACGGTGCTACAAAGCTAAGGCATGTGTCTACTCTGGCTATTAAAAAGAGATCACAGATTATGACTCAAACAGCGCACATAAACACATAGACAGGGTGGTCCAACATGCTTCTGGCTCTGTGTGTGTGTGTGTGTGTGTGTGTGTGTCTGTGTGTGTGTGTGTGTGTGTGTGTGCTTGTAGTCTCTACCCAGGAATGTGCAGCCGTAAACAGACGAAGAGGCACAGAAGTCACATTACCACTACTACTGGCTGGGAGCATTAACATGGACACACAACGCAATGCAATGCAACACAGCTCATACTTCCCTTCTTTTTATGTCTGCTTGTGTGTACGAGCATATATTGCATGTCACTGCACTTATCTCAAAGGGCAGGAAAAAAAAACCAACACAAAAACATGTGCAATCAGAGATGCAGAGGCTGCAGAGCAAGCAACCGAGGGGGGGCCCCCAGAGAGCTGGCCTGCTTGGACTGGGAGCCTCTGGCGGTCCCCCCGGGGCTCAAGGGGCCCTTACCCTTCACTCTTTCTTCCCTGACACTAACCAGACACAGCAGCACAAACACATACAAGGATGGGGGGTGTGCTCTGTGTCTGTATATATGAGAGAGAGAGACCGAGAGGCAGACATCAAGAGGGAGAGAGGGAGGGGAATGGAGGGGGAGACAGAGGAAAAAAGAGGGAGACATTAACACATAAGCAGAATGTGCCCAGCTTCAACCCACAGCTTAGAGCATTTGACGACAATTTTTTGTCTTTTCCTCCTCTCAGTCTCTCCCTCGAAAAAGAGAGCAATTACATGTCCAGGACAATCCCACATTAAACAAACATTAGTTCTCTCTCCAGAGCCAGACGCGGCCAAATTACATTGTTTCCAGATGCATATCGCAAACCCACCCTCTCTCCAAACCCACCTCACCTCCTGCTTGGTTCTCCTCTTTCTATTGTTCTTTTCTACTCATGTTCTGCTCCTCTTTATCTCTCCCTATGGTTCCCTAAACTTCCCAAGTTAAGATGAGAGGTTGTGAACAACACCAGAGCAGGCTGCTTTCAATTACACTGCCACATCCACTACTACTGGAGGAGGAGGAAGAGGAGGAGAGGAGGGCCAGCGATGGAGGAGACAAAAGAGCCGACACAACTTCTTTAAGATGTCACATCTACAAAACCTATGACCAGATACTCTCAACTGTAAGGATTCTCTGCTTTCCTTTGGTATGCAGATTGATGATGGAATTCTTAGCAGCATCCCTAATGGTTTGAAACCGTCTGTGACAGCTGTGCTTTGAGCTAAATGCTAACTTTAGCATTCTCCCATGCTCACAGTTGCAATGCTAACATGTTTAGCAGGTTCATCATCTTAGGTTAGCCTTTTAGTTTACAAATATCTGCTAATTAAACACAAAGAACAGCGGGGGGATGATGGTAATGTCATTTGTTTTGCAGGAATTTGGTCATAAATGAAAAAAAAATTCATCCTTAGGTCCATAACCTTCTGAGGGACCTTACAAAATACCGAAACACAGCTGACTAAGACCAAGGTGTTGTTTACAACGAAAGCTATATGTGTGCACTATGCTGTCCAAGACACAATTAAGCTAATGTATGTGTCTCAAGGTGTTTTTTTATATGTGTGCACATGCTCACAAGGCAAACAATACAACATGTTCCTTTTAATCCAGAGACATCAATAAAGCTGAACTTTGCCTTCTAGCTCTGAACAATAAGCCACGGCAACCCCTTACGAGTTAGTATAGTCTAAACTCAAGGATGAACATCGGTATCACGAAAGTTGACCAGCGGCGTCTTAAAAGTCTATGACCCAGACGGGATGTCAGACATTTTTCTAGGAACAAAAGTCCCGTTGTAAAAACTTTCCATGAAATAATCCTACTGGAAATGTGCCTTGTGCCCTTGAGCAACACCCAAAGCAGGAGCACTATAGTGGAGTCGACCCTGCACTTTGACCCCTTACTGTGTGTGTAATGCATTTGTCTCGTTATTGTTGTCACTCTCATTACATTCACAGAGTGCACGTTCCTATTGGAAACAGCTGGCTGGAATGATATCTTTAACAGACGAGATTTAATCAAGGCAAAGTAATCTCTCTTTATGTTTGTCTTTTCCATTTTCAGTCATATATACGGTGGGTGTTTATGAACGCGTGTAAATAAAACAGAGCATTAAAATAAGCCCTGAAGGAAGGAAGCATCAAAACAAAGCTGGATAATTGCATTGTATATGTTTTTCATGAGTACGTGTGTGTTTATGTGTGTGTGCATGGATGTCTGTTTGTAAGAGGGCCTCATCAGACAGTCGCTACATGGTTGAAGGAGCACTCAAATACGCTCACGTTTCCACAACACCTCAGGGTATCTACGGGGACCTCCTGATATATCTCCAACCCCCAAACCGTACACACACACACACACACACACTCGGAGAAATATGTTTACGCGCACACACACTTACCTAGGGCCAAGCAAATCTAATGAGACAGGGAGATTGGGATGTATACAGACACACCTGAGGCAGAAGAGCCTGAACACAAATACAGACGGTTATACAGTCAACAGTAAACAGAGTGTATTCAGGTGTGGCGTCCTAACAAGATCCATAGATACATGATTGCATTGGGACATACATAATTTTCAATGTATTGGTTTAAACTCTGCCACTTAGTTACTGCTGTCGTGCTGTTAAGATTTCAATTTCAGATATATACTGATGTTCCGGAGAAATTTCAATATTACTTTGGTGCCACTGTGAAAGAATGTTTTCAACATCCAATTTCATGAACGCTCAATACTTTCATTTAATATCATTCTACAAGGGGAGACTCTATTTCAGTGCAAAATGTGTGGGATGTGAGCTGGAAAAGCAATGAGAGGAAGACAAAGGATCGGAGGAGACGGAGCCGCAGACTGCGACTCGATGCTGGACCCGCAGGGACGGGACTTAAATTGAAATTGAAAATGTAGAAAAAGCACCAAACTGTGCACCACATCCTCAAATGAATCCCAGTGAGTACCTAAACTGGTCGACACAACTGGTGCCAGGAGCGAAATGTGGAGTTGTCGCAGTGTTTTACAGTAGACTGAGAGGGACATCAAAAAACTAAATCTGTGATAGAGGAGATGCTACAAGGCAGCGCATGACATTATGTTGTCTCTTCTTTACTTTAACAGTATCAAATAATACTGACAAATACAACGGCTGATTCAAATGCTATGATGATTGCTTGTTTTTGTAAACCCTTACAACCTAGTAGGACACAAAAAGTAATAGGGTTACTTTAGATGAGAAGATCAAAACTGTCATCTCTTCAGCAAGCAACCGGTTAGCTTAGCTTAGCATAAAGACTGGAAACGGGGGGGAAACAGCTATCCCGGCACCGTCCAAAAGTAACAAAATGTGCCTACCAGAACCTCTAGAGCTCACCAATTAAACTATTATATCTCATTTGTTCAATCTGAACAAAAAAAAGGAAAATGGTCCCGTACGTAAGCTTGCCGCATCGATCTTGGTAACAGAAATAGAAATAGCTCTTAGTCATATTTGCTCAAAGCAGACAGCAATACATGAGACAGATGAAAAAATCTGGTTCCACTGCCTCGTTTTAGTGCTCCTAAAAAAACTAAAAATAAAACAAGGAGGAGTCTCTAACACAGCTGTCAATCACTACTCATGAAGCTCGTGAACTCCAATCAAACTGTCAAACTAGTCAGCGCTGATCAAATGTGGATCAATATTCTGTTACTGTAATGCCTATTTCTCACCTCAAATGTTTTCAGTGAACCGTTTAGCAGGAAAATGAGAAACTTTCTAATTTTTCAGCTAAGCAGCACACTAAAACGTGTTTCTGAACACATTTTACATGAGAAACAGGCAATACAGTAACATTACCGTGATTCATATTTGATCAGCGGTGCCAAGTTTGATTGGAGTTCACGAGCAGTGATTGACAGCTGTGTTAAGAGATTCATTGGCTCTGATTGGTTGTTATCCTTCAGGCGCGGTGGGATCTATCAGGATATAGTGACAGTTTAAGCCAATATGACAAAAAATTATCTTTATTAAAAGGGACCCACAGTAGCTTTAAAGTGTATTTATTACCTTGTGATTATCAATTTAGTTTTCTTGTGTAAAATGTAATTATTCAATTTAGCTTTGGCAATAATGCACCGGGAACATTCCTGCCAATGAAGCTTGTTTGAATTTGAATTAGAGGGGGAGAGAGAGAGAGAGAGAGAGAGAGAGAGAGAGATACTCACATAGTCGGGTAAGGCTGTGTTGTCTCCCTGTCGGCCTCTCAGAGACTGTGTCGCCTGCTCCAAAACCTTGTTGTGCTTTTTGGAAAGCAAAGCAAACAAACTGCAGGAGAGACACAGAAAGAGAGAGAAAAGGACTGAGCGCAGCAACCACAGATGAATGATACACTTCACCAAAGAACCCAAACACACAGTTGTCATACTGCACATGTTGGCTGGTAATTAATGTGCTGTGAATACTCAAACAGTGGCCTTAACTCAGAAGAACTGAAGAGAAGCCTTTATTTAAGACGGATCATTATTAGAGACAGGTCTGTTTTGCTTTCTAAATGAGGCCTTTACAATAATTGGTTTTGGAATAACAAAATAATAATGAAATTAGAAGAAGGCAGCTTTAGAAATGATGTGTCATCAATTTACAATCACAACTCCTTTTCCCAACCTGGCTTATATTTGGCGTGCGCAGGTCACAGGTTTGGTTACACTTTAAAAATGTCCAGTATTTATACACGAGTGTATGTTTGTTGTCCTTGCAGGGGACAGTCTGCCATTTGACCCACAAGTTAACTGCCTTGCTCTACCCTTATTGTGTGTGTGTGTGTGTGTGTGTGTGTGTGTGTGTGTGTGTGTGTGTGTGTGTGTGTGTGTGTGTGTACAGTTGTCTGGGACCGCATGATTGAATGTGACGGCTAGACACGGACATACAGTACATCAAGAGTCCTAGAGTATGCTTGGGCGACCTTGGGTGGCAATAGGGTGGTTCAATACGCACACGCACACGCACACACACACACACACACACACACACACACACACACACACACACACACACAATTATAGTGCAGTGTTGACGCCACAGTAAACCAATTCAATCAACATGTGTGATCAAGCAAGAGACTTGAAAGAAATCACTTCTTTGAGGTAACCTTTTAATGCAAACAACAATTGTCCGTCACTTTAGGTAGTTTTTAATTTTAAAAATAACAAGTTCTAATATATTGGTTTGACTGAAAATTTCATCTTTTTCTCCTGTTGACATCTTTATTACATCTCATTTTATATCAGAGACGTTTTTTCTCAGTGTCTCATATCGTATTCATTCGGTGTTTGTCATTATAATTATTAGTGACCTTCTGTTTTAATTACAAGTTTTTAATAGTCTTTCCAGCCCCCCCCCCCCCCCAAAGGCTGTTGAAAGTTTAATTTGTGTGTCAATCAAGGGAAAAAAAAATAAAATAAATTAAATTCAATGACAGCAAAGGGCTAGAAGAAAGTCAGATGCAGAGCTCAGCTAAGCCCCTCAGAGCAACACCTGTCCATCCATCAGCACTGGAACACACACACACACACACACACACACACACACACACAGCATTTCTTCTTCAGGCTAATTGGCTAAGTGAAAGCTGAATGGAGATATCTGAGCAGCTATGAGGAGGTCTACTTGTTATCTGCAGACCTAATGTCAATGAGCCACAACTACTTAATGGGACCTCTTGTACATCTGGTCGGGTTTTTATATTTCAAATGAGACCACCGACCAAGTTCCACCTGGGACATTTGCCCACAATAACATCCCTCATCTGGGCTGAGGCAGTGACGGACACGACCCGGGAAACAGCGACACGGAAGGATTTCCACACTGCTGGCCTGATCCCAAAATCAGTTATGAGGCTGAAGTAACGACAGACGTGGTCGTCGCCCCCCCGACACACTGAATATGTATAGGTGCTCTGTTTCTACCAGTTCAAAGGATCCTTTTTTATCTGGACACACACAGTGTGTGGATGTGAGCTGTTCATATAAATCTGTATGCATGTTTACAAATTAAAAAAAAAGTAAATAAAAAAGTAAATTACTGCATCAATCACTTTTATTGTAATATAGCCAGAAAGATGCAGTATCAATGCAAGATCAATAAAGATCATACAATCTAACCGCTGCCCACAAAAAATGGTGAATTTGTGGCAGTAGAAGACAAAAGGAGGTCCCACCTGTTTCTTTCAGTCTGTATCACATCTTATTAAATATGACAATGTTTACTTTTTCATTTTACACTTTTGTCCAAAACAACAAACAACGGACAAAACCTTTACACCTTACACAAGCGTAAAACCAGTTTTGCAATTTTTTGTCTAAAATCATATATTTAGAGATAAAGTTGAAAAAGTGCGTACAAATATGTTTGAGTTAATTAACTGTGGACTAGCGCTGAAACAATCAAATGGTACTTAAATAATACATTATTTTATCAAAAAGGAAATTAACAGGCCACTATCTTGATATTTAATTGAATCATTGTAGTAATTTGCAAGTAAAAATTGAGGCTCTAGCTCTAAATGTGTATAAGATTTCACTGTGGGTTCTGGAAACATCTTTTGCTATTTGCTGACATTTTTAGACCAAACAATTAATCTGGAGTCTGCAACTTGTGGATTAATCACACAAACGAGCATGTGTGGTGACTGTGGATATGGAGGACAGGAACAATGCAGCAGAAAGGGAGTATTGATTGTGGGAGAGAATGAATAGAAAACAAAAAGGGAAAGATGTGAGGTGGTGGTGGAGGTGGAGGCAATTCAAACCCACTGCTGCCTGTAAATAAACAGCAACAACTGAATTAAGGAGCAGAGTTCAGCACTTCCTGGCAGACAGTTGAGAATTCCTGGCAGGAAGTTCCCTTTATCTAGCCAGTTCAGCCCAGCCTTGGCCATCATAGTCATCATCATTATCATTATCATCAGACATGGAGTCAGTTGCTCTTCACTCACTACAGGACAGACATGTACACATTCACAGACAGTGTTCCTCTCTGACTCAAAACACAGTCACAGATACAGAGAGAGACCCAGGCAGCGAGATAAGAGGATCCTTGAGTGTGTGTGGATGTGCGCACGTCTTAAGGGAAGGAAACATTCCTTCCTGTGTGTCTGGAAGTTCACAAACAGACATGAATGACTTGATGTATGTGTGTGTGTGTGTGTGTGTGTGTGTGTGTGTGTGTGTGTGTGTGTGTGTGTGTGTGGTCTTCCGTCTCCTTACAGGCCAAATCTGTCCCTTCGGTTACCTCATGTGACATAATGTTCTTCTCTACACAGGCACACAAATCTCTCTCAATATGTTATTTCTTAGTCTCTTCTGCTGTACTGTCGAGTTACTATAACAATCATTAAAATGAATGATCGTGCTTGTGTGTGAACTTGAACCCTCGTCTTTGGGCAACTTCTGTCTCTCCTTTGGCGTCTTTGCTCGCCCCACAGATGAACATTGCGTCAAAGCCTGCCGCTTAACTTGAGGCAACAACTTACACTGTTGATTTCAGTATGTGAATCTACACAGATGTCAGGAAGCATGTTATCTCCTGTGCAATACTCTATTCAGAGCAGACTTTTTATTCACATTCATGCCCTGAGGAAGGCCTCTGGCGGAAACACATTAACTGCTTTGATGGTGTGCCAGCTTTTTCTGCTTTATACTTCTTTAAAACACACAGTTTCTCTCTCTGAGATGCACACTTGTTGTCTTATTTATTCAAATTATGAGCCAGAAAAGAAGAACATTCAGCACAGTTAACGTTAGTAGGGGTCGGTGATATGGCGATGCTAAGAGACTTTCCATACTTTGTCTACTGTGGTAGTACTTTTTTTTTTTTTTTTTTAATCATGGAAATATTGCAAGTCAAAGAGCAGGACTGTTTCAAGGCAATATTGGATATATACGTTTTGGATCATTGTGATGAAGTGTGTTAAATTAGTATTTATATAAAACAGGCCTCCCTAATTATTGTAATACAAAAGGTCAAGATCCAGATTCTGAACAAGAGAAAAGACCAAGAGAGAGAATAAGTTGGATAGAAAAATGGAATAATGGAGGAAAGAAGCTACCAAATAACATATTCTATCCTCCTCTGTTCTGCTCTGTTTGTTGCATAGTTACAATGTGTCCTCACCTGATGATGCGCTGGGCAGCGTACTGGTGGAGACAACGAAACTGGGCCGACATGTTGGCAAGTGCAGCAAGACAGTTGGTGTGGAGGTACTTATCCTGAGGAGGATCCACACACAAACATACACGTCAGCTGATGTTACTGTTCAACTGTAATGTTATTTCAATCTTTACAGCAAATGCCCTATGTGGATATGACTAATTAGAGATTTTAGGTTTCTGAATGCATGGCTGTTTGCTTTGCAAAAGCACAAACCGTGTGAATACGTGCTAAACCTACCCTTGTCCGGGTCATGTTGAACTGGATGGTGCGGATGACCACCAGGATGAGCAGACTGCCGAGCGAGATCTCTGTCAATGTTCTCTCCGAGTACCATGAGACGTTCTTCAATACCTGTGAGAGGGAGAGACCCACAGGAACGAGACATGTCAATTGTTACGATTATCCCGGCCATCGCAAGTAAAGGAAGGTTGCAGTGGCAATGCCTGAGATGTGAACAATGTGTATTAAACCGTTTCTACCCACCACCTCATGGATGGAGCGGTTGAAGGCATCGTCCTCTGTGAGGATGAGAAGGATAATGAGGGCCATGTAGACGTGATGAGAGTTTCTGTCCTCCACGTGGTAAAGGATCTCAAGGATGGGTAAAACCTGAGAGGAAGAGTGGGAGAGCAGGAGGAAGGTCTGAGCATGTGTGATAGGTATAGTTGCAGAAATTACTTCTTTTTTTTTTTTTTTTTTTTAATCCTCGATAAAAGATTTCACAATGAAACAGCCTGAGGGGACAAAAATGCTAATATATCGATCTTGCAGCACATGGAACTGAAAGCTGAATACGTTCTTCTACAAATAATAAGGTATGCATGATCGAAAATGTATCCTCTCTATTATTCTACTCAGGGAAAAGATGCTTTTGTTGTCTTGCCAAGAAGCTTTATTTAAGATGAATCTATCAACGAGCCCAGTAAAATTAAATTACTGTAGTACATAAAGCCCTGTTACTATAGTAGTGTTATCACCTGTGGTTCAAACTGAGTACAAAGTAAAAGAGACAACAAAACAGTAAAAGCAGCACTACATTTCTTTTATTTCCTAATTCGTGGCTGCTGCACTATAGGTGGAGGCAGATGTTGTATTCAGAAGTATGTAAAGCAGATGGTGAAAGCGATTCGCTAATGACTGCAATGTGCAAGATTGAATTTTTAGAATCATACTGTCAGACTGAAAGCAGTTAGTTTGCTAGCATGGTGAGTGATGAACCCACACAGATGCAGTGTTAGCTCATTACTCCGTGGTGCAGCGGCGCTTTATTGTGGCTAGACTCATTAGGAGCCCCCCTACATAAAAAAAGCTCACTCTAGATCTGCTAATGATGATATTTTATTCCAGCAGCTAGAAAAACGGAATAACACAGAAAAGGTTGACTGAAAAAGATGTAAATTAATTTAATTGACCTGCAGTTTCAAAATATGATGTATAATAAATACATTTCCAGCACATGTGTTTCAATTAGTTCAGATGCCTGGTCTTTTTAAACCTGGTAAAAAGGCTAAACAATAGCCGATAAAGCCAAATTATTCACTGTTACACTGTGTGAAAGAGCCTCACGTGTGACTGTATACCATGTTCATGTGTGATACCATCTGACATGCTGAGCTTTAGATTGATTTTCATTCACTACATGCCTCAGTACATCCACTCTGCTGTAAGGAATAACTGGCACTGTCCCACATGGACAGAACAGCACCAGCTGCCCCTGCATACATCCTCACTATTTACTGAGCCATAGCATCGGTCCTAGATGAAACGATTTCATGGACATACCCATGTGTGGAAGGAAGGACTGCATAATGTGTTTTAATGAGGATTAGCCAATCACACAGTGTTCTTTTTCTTTTGCCTTTGTCAGTAAACTGCACACAAAAACACCCAATAAGACAGGGATTATAAATGTGCACGCATGTGCGTTATTAACAACGGTCAACCTCGCCATCCTACCCACCAGATTGTCCATGTCGGTTCTGGAGAGCATGTATGTCCTCATGTTGGCGTTCTGGTGAAGGAGGGTGTACAGCAGAAGTGTGGCCTGGTCGGAGCGCTGCTGCTCACACAGCGCCGTGTACAGACTGTTGAAATTGATCTGGAACGTGTGAGGTTGCTCCGCGGACAATGACGATGTGTCTATTTGAGTAGAAGTAGATATCATCGGGATTATTACTTCATCAAGTTACTTTATTACCCTCTGGTACATGTCATACACAACTCTCAAATATGTACGATGGGTAAACAAATATAGTACCTTGTGTGTTTCTGAAACAAGTGATAGCCTGGCGGTAGGGGTTGGGCCAGTCGGGCCCGTCTGTCAGATTGGCTAGGACCAGCAGTAACAGAAGGCTCTGATTGGACAAAGGTAAGGGGTTGTGCTCCTGGTCTATCCCCACTTTGCTGCCAGCTCCACCTAATGTGAAGACACTCCACAGTCCACCTGGAGACAGACGGATACACATAGTACACGGTAAAAAAAATATACACACAGACATGAAAATATACACCGAAAATGTTTTATGTTTTGTTCCTTTTCGTTTCTTTGCTGTATTATTATATAATTCTGTTATTTCTGGTCGCTTCATGCATTTTTGTGAATTTTGGTCATTTTTTTTTTTGTTTGTTACATTCAAAGCATATTTCAAAATATCCAAATATGTCTTGTCCACCCTCTCTAACACACCTCTCTGGTTTAAAATCTTTCTATAATTCATTATTGACCTGTTCGACCATTGACAATTTTAAACCCAATTTAAAGACCCACCTTTTTGAGCTCTCTTATAATTTAGTCTGAGGCTTCTGCAATGGTCGGCAAAGTCCCATCTTATTTCCAACATTCTCTTACGAGTTTTTAACTCTGTTTTTGTTTTTATTGTATTTCTCTTCACTTCCTATTTCATCTAATCGGTCTATTATTGTATTTTACCGTTTCTAACACATCTGCCTCGACTGGAAAGCACTTTTGGTCAAATCCTGTTGTTTTTAAATGTGCTTCACTTGACGTTCTTCAGCAGAGAGAGTTTCAAGACTGGTGGATGGATCTGTGCAGGACCGAGTTATGAAGATCGGTGAGGTTGTGCAGTCAACGTTTTCATAAAATGCACTGAAGTACTCTCACAACTTGCAGCTCTTCAGCCTTAAACCGATTCACGCTTCATAGGGAAGCAAAGGCAAAAGAGTACATGTGCAGTCAGACTGAAGTAATCAAGGCCAAAAGGAGCACAATGGAGTCACACACGATGCTTCGCAGTACCTGAAATTTGAAACAACATAGACGGCGCCACAGAACAAAGACAAACTGGAACGACAGGCCAACTGGAGTGGTGTTCGTTTTTCTTGTTGGGGGGGATGAGAGGGCAGACAAATTTCCTACAGAGCCGCAGAAGTGCTGGTGCTTTCAGGCGTCATGAGAAGCACGGGAAGCATGAGCACCAAGGTACACAGATGACAGCCTCTGGCTCCTGCACGTCTAGCCACACTGAATGCACCAACCAAGCTCTGGTAGAGACTGTGTTGCTGGTCCTCACTGATCAAGCTACGGAATTTGAGAAGAAGCCCAGTAGATCTGTTGCCATCTAGTGGCGAAGGATGGAAGAGCAGATCAACTTATCCGTCACCAAGCCACCCTGATCCATCCAACTATGACACACTCACGTCGCCAGTTGACTCGGTCACTGAACCAAACTAGATTTAAGTCACGCAAAACACAAGAAGACATTAGTTCAAAAACATTTCAGGGGTGACATGCTTTATGTACACCGACATCCTGCTGCATTTAAAAGATTAACTCAAGGAGAACATGGGAGGTCACTTCCCAGTGTTCGCTTTTTGTACCGTTTTAAAAAAGGAAGGAGACAGAACAAAAGGAACAAACTTGGGACTGTTTCCAACTTTGATTGATTTCAACCTCACAGTGTCTCCATCAACTATGCATAAAGAAAATACTTGCTCTGTATTGAGGTTTCTTTTTGACAACTTGTGAATTCTTAGTGACATCTATAGGGTTGACATGTTGGTGACATGCAAGTTCACTGAGGGCTTGTAAAGAACACAGAGTCTGACTTTGCGTGTATACATGCATAAGCAACTCCAGTCAGGAGGGGAATGAATTTGTTTATATTTGAGGAAAAGCACATCAACAAACTGCATCCACAACAGAAAGAAATCCCCTGGAGAGAACTGACATCATTTCTCAGTCTCTCTCTCCCTCTCCACAAGAGAAGTGAGAGAAAACAAGATCTTTTGAGTGAGAGTAAGACACCAAAAGAGAGTGAGCGAGAGAGACAGAGAGAGTGAGAGTGAGAGAGAGAGTGAGAGAGAGACAGAGTAAGAGTGAGAGAGTGAGAGAGAGAGAGAGTGAGAGAGAGAGAGAGTGAGACAGAGAGAGAGAGAGTGAGAGAGAGACAGAGAAAGTGAGAGAGAGTGAGAGACAGAGAGTGAGAGACAGAGAGAGTGAGAGAGAGACAGAGAAAGTGAGAGACAGAGAGTGAGAGTGAGAGACAGAGAGTGAGAGTGAGAGACAGAGACAGAGAGAGTGAGAGTGAGAGTGAGAGTGAGAGTGAGAGTGAGAGAGAGAGAGAGAGAGAGAGTGAGAAGTTGTGACGGAGCCCTGTTCATCTCTTCACTGGCACCACGGTGACTAGCCCAACAGTGTCAGAGAGCCCGGTCTGGCAGCCACATTTCCTGCACTCTCGCACACACACACACACACACACACACACACACACACACACACACACACACACACACACACACACACACACACACACACACACACTTTATTACTCTCTCACACACACATTCACAGAGCTCTATTTTACCTTAGTGGGAGCTGTTTGTTATCCATCTGGCTCGGTTCCCTTGGCCTGTCTGCCTGCCCACCACATAAACCCAATAATGCTACACCGCTCAGGCCTGCTCTGGCCCTGGACAGCCGCCCAGTGGAAAAAGAGGAGGAGGAGGAGGAGGACATGAAGAGGAGGAAAAGGGAAGGAGAAAGTGGGGGGGGAAAGAGAAAGTCACACACGGACACAGAGGCTGGCACGCTGGAATCACAATCTGGGCTCCAGGACTCGGGGGCCATTAAAGGCATCCTACCATGAGACACGCCACACAACTGCACCCACAAAGTCTTATTTCACTTGAGCCTGTATCCACAACATCTCTGGAAACTATTCGCTGCCTCCAAATCTCTACTGGTCTAGAATATTTACACACCATCAATGCTTATTTCAAGCCATTAAAACAAAAACTGACCATAACACAAGTTTCTGCAGCAAAAGACAAGCTTTTAATGTTTGACTAAGCCTTGGTTTTAGAACAGAAGGCTGTGTGTCGTCTTACATTATGTAAGTCAGCACCATCAGACACGACTCCTGGCACAAAATCAACTTCTATATTCAAACCAAAATATCATCACACAATGAAATATCTGCAGAGTCTTTCCAAATATTCAGACGCAGGCTGCAAAGCATCCCTTCTAAATCCACGTCTTCCCCCTGATATCTACCTCAGCTGACAATAAGCTCGTACCAAACCCAGATTCATACCATGGGTATAGTCAAACACAAACACACACGCAACTTAACGATGCTGCTGTTATTACACTGTTGACTGGGGGAATATCATTAGCTTACTTTCCATAAGAAGCACTGCAGTACGTCTTAGTGTCACTGTGATTTAAGTCAGTCTAACAGTTACCATGATCACCATCTTAGAATAGCGTGTTAGCATGCTAATATTTGCTAACTAGCATTAAACACAAAGTACAACTGAGGCCGATGGGAATGCAATCGATATATTATGGATTGAGACAAAAAATCCATCACACATAAGACTGGATGCAACGGGTAAACTGCTAGCATAGCTTAGAACAGGTAATCTTCTTCTACATCAAAAGAAATCTGCTGATTTAAGACGTCGCCACTGAATAGTTACCATATACAGTAAACACTCAGTTTTATGAGATGTTTAAAACCTGAAAAGGTCTGTTTGGGTTATTTTTTAAATAGATTTCACAGGATAAGTGAAAGCCTTGACTTACTGGTGGCACCGAAGAAAAAGCAAGGACATCACACTTGTCTGTACAAAATTTCAGTCAATAGCTTGTTCATTAGTCAATATATATATATATATATATATATATATATATATATATATATATATATATATATATATATATATATAAAAATCACCAAAATAGACTAAATCTCTGTGAATCAACATGTGCTCTAACATCATTGTGAGCATCCCAGTGGCCTGTGGAGACACTATAGCAAAGGGAGCTGATGTGGGAAACATGTTCTCACCGTTACAGCTGAGAACAAAGTCTTCAGTGCAGACAGAGATGTGAACGCATGGTGAACAGAGACGGACAGAATGTGCTACTTACTTATTAACTTGCATAGCAGTGAATGAAATATGACAGGGCTTCAGGCCAATGCCTCGGCCAAGCACACAGATACTGTACGTACACACACACACACACACACACACACACACACACACACACACACACACACACACACACAAGTACGCCCAACTCTAGATGATTATCCAAAAGTGCACATGGGGAAACATGCTGTACAGACAATAAACAAACACACTATTCTGATAATCTCACACAAATGAAAATATATGCTCAAAGCATTTTCATCCAAAACCCGTCTAACAAAAACATGAAAAGCAAATGAAAACATTCCACAGACTTTGTTTTGTATCAAATGCTCAGAATCATAACAAAAAGCTTGGGCTGAAGCGTGAAATGAATCTCCTAATGCACTTGCCTAGTGTGACCAGCAAATGTTGTGTTAAGTGTGCTATACTAATGAGGACCTAACCCACATACAAGATGTCTGTGTGTGTGTAGCTGTCAGCAGTAATCAATAGAGTAGATTGGGACCAACGCCCTCGGACTATAAGAGACGCAGAGCTGCCGTTAGCTTCTTGATGGCAGCAATGTAAAAAATGAGGATTGGACAGGAATTATCTTAATTTCATGGGTGTCTGCTTGCAGGCAGATGGATGGCTTAAATAGTATTGTGTGTGTGTGTGTGTGTGTGTGTGTGTGTGTGTGTGCACTAACAATTACAGGAAAACACAAAAAAGTGCATGCAGAGTAGAGTAGTGGGGAGGAGAACATAGGGGAGGAAAGTGACGTGGTAACGAGTTTGGGATGCAACAATAACGGAACGATATCGTAAATCAGGATATCGGTGACAATGGGTCTATTTTATTGGATCTATTCAATTAATTGTATTTATTATATAAAGTATATACTGGAATTTGTATTTCTTTTTTGCAGCATTTAAAAAGGTTTACAATTGAATCATAATTCCTCCTAATTTTGATTTTAAGATTTTCTACCAAGTTGCTGGTGTACGGTTTATTAGTTTAATAATTAATAACAATTCAGTGAATGTATATCTATGTATGTATTTGTTACAATGTAAGGAAAGCAATTTTTAAGTTAGGTATAATATAGCCTTGCACATAAAATAATGATCCCAGTCTCTTGCACATAATGAGGTATAAAAGTTATAAATTAAACACTGGTATTAAATCTGTACCCAAAGCCCAGGTATCAGGATAGAAAAAGTCAGACTGGTGCATCCCTAAGTAGAGTATGGAGTATAGAGTATTGTAGAATATAGAATATAGAGTGTAGAGTGTAGAATATAGAGTGTAGAGTGTAGAGTGTAGAATATAGAATATAGAGTGTAGTGTAGAATATGGAATATAGAATATAGAGTAGAAGAGAAGAGAGGACTGAGGACAGAGGACAGAGGACAGAGGAGAGAGACAAAAAGCTGCGAGTTGCCTGTCTGGTGTTGATCCTCCTGCAGACTCTCGGTCAGACTCAGACAGCAGAGCGTGTAAAAGAAGAGAGGAAGAGACATCCCATCCACCCACACGTCAACATGGCAACGCAAATGAAGCACGGCTTTGCTTTGCCAATGGCCAGTGCTCGTTTCTGGGGGAAAATCCAGACCGTCTATGAATGCGACTGTGTAGGCATGAATGATTTTACACGCCACTAGCATGAGGAACATGATTTCTATAAAAAGCAAGTTCATGTAAAGGAAGTTGTGGGAGTGTAATCAAGTCCAGAACACTGTATGTGGATCTACAGACTGTCCCTTTCGCTGGCTGAGTATTTTCTAATTCTGCAATTAAAGAAATTCAATAGACATTTACTGTTACAATAGAACAACACCCCTGCATACACCCATTTTAAACATTCAAATGAATACGTGTACTCTGCCGATCCCTGATGACTGTGTGCATGTACGAGACAGAGAGACGGAGAAAGAAAACAAGTGTTGTTTCTGAGCTCCGAGTATAAGAGCGCTTGTGTCTTTGTTGGTCTGTGCGTGTGTGTACAAGGGAGGCGGCTGCAGACAGACAGGCTCTAGGGGATTACAGAACAGTACAGGGCACCATAACTCATCGGGCCGATCACTGGCCACAGACAGACGGGCTGGGTTGAATGCTGATGGCTCACTGATAGGAATCTGCCACCAACAACCGACTAAGAGCATTTATCTGCGGGGGAAACCCGGCCCTATTCTCACACTCAAACAAACATGCTTTCAACACACACACACACACACACACACACACACACACACACACACACACACACATATAGCATATTACCAGTCTGATACACACATACTCATCACTTTCATCCACACTGCCATGGCTGTCAGCATGGCTCGCATTTTAATGTATCAGATTAATCATATATCTCACTCATTGGCTCCAAGGAAAGAAGGGGAAAAATATATTTTTTTTTTACCATCTGGCTCTTATTTTTGTAATTTCACCATCATTCCTACAATTTCTGAAGATGTTTTTTACTAACCAGTATCCCTGCAACGAAGTGCAAAAGGGGAAAGCAACATTGATCAAATAATGAGAAAGACTTAACATTTGCACCTCTTAAGGGGGTCCAAAAAAATCGAATGCATCACAAGATGATTAAAAGGATGAGAAAGAAGAGTATAAAATATATTAGGTTGACTGTTTCCTATTTTCTTTGGAAATACTAGATACTTTTGCATCTTAATGCCCCTAAAATCATTTCTAATTTACAGTAAATGAAACCTGTGACTGGGGGTCATAATTGCTTCATTTTAGAGGGAAACCACTGAAAGCCGTATACTGGAAAGAAAACACACATTGACTGCATCCAATACGCCCATTATAGTCATTCAATGTAATAAAAAAACTGATGCTGGGTCTGTTAAACTGGGATGTAGCTTAGCAAACTTCAATAAATAGTTCAGGTAACCGTTTAGAATATTCAATTTAATTTATACCTTCAGAAAATAAACAGAAAAATAAAACTACAAATAAAAACTGGGCCCTCTCTACTTGTATCTCCAGAACTCAGCCATTGTGGTGAGTTTGTGGTATATATATATAATATTGTTAGGGAGGATTTTCCTTTTGCTCCTTTGTGTCATATTGTTTTCTTCCTGTGTGGATGTGTGTACTCGTACTTGCCACCCCCGACGCCAGGCCGTAAAGCAGACCTCCTTCAGCCTTTGGCTCAAAGATGTGGGTCGCTGGAGGACATTTCTCCTGCCTGATGAAGTTATAGAGCAGGGTCTTCACCAGACGACTGGTCAAAGACAAACTGGGGAGAAGAGAGACAAATGGAAAGACCGGTTTTAAAAGACAGCTGCAAACCAGGAATCCTTAGCGCATGCGTTTTTTGTAAGAGGTTTAATATGTGAGGTATTCAACATTTCAGGAATTACGTGAGTGTATATACAGCACTGGAAAACACGTTGGGACACAGGCGCAAACTACGTTGCAAATAATTCAGAATAAAAGCCCCGAGGGTCATCTAGTCCTGTGGCTTTAAAAGGCAGAATGAGTAGGATTTTTCTAAAAAAAACAAATATACAATGTATAGATTAATAGAAAATAATCCTCTCAATCATCACTTATGACCCACTAGAAGTGTGTGGTGGTGTCTGAGACCCTGCTCTGCCTTTAAAAGCTGTTCCTCACCAGCTCTACAGAAACATCAATTCTATCTGACTGCAAACAAATGAATTAGGAATAAAAACACAAAGATTTGAATTATTCCCGTTATCAAACGTAGAGAAGAACTTTGTCTCATTATCTGCTACTTATGGGAGTGGTTGACAATCCAGTGTAATTAAGCCCAGACACAGGACTTGTTCTTCTCAATCCTACATGTGCAGGTGTGTGTGTGTGTGTGTGTGTGTGTGTGTGTGTGTGTGTGTGTGTGTGTGTGTGTGTGTGTGTACACAGCCGGACAAACTGAGATCCTATTCTCCGTCCACAGGTGTCCATATCAGGTGTCTATTTGAGACTCTGCTCTTCCGTCATCACATCAGCTCTCTCCTAACGAGTGACGGACACGTAATTGTCGGTGAACAATATCCAATGTCACTGTTTTTCTAGTCACACACAGCCGTGCTTTCTCAACTGACCAAATTTTAGATCTATTTTGCCAACATGAGCTACTTGGAAGCCTTTCTTCGGCTCAGTAGCAACTAATCCAAAGTTTTCTCCTTTGGGTCTTATGCTGCGAGAGCCCGAAAAGAAAATGACTTCCATTTGCTGTCCACCCATCTAAACTGCACTACTAGACTTTAAAAGGCATTTAGTGTTACAGAATTTATTACTGTTTATTATTATAATAATAATAAGGTCCACATGAGAGTCACTTTGATTTTACTTTCATTAGCATTTAGTGAGTTATTTTATCTCCAGACTTTCTGCATTTTCAAGTTTATTGTTGTTATAATTTTTTTAAAAAGGAGCCTCACTGGTTCACAGACGACAAGATCACAGTGGAGGTCTTGTTTAACTAGATTTGTTTCTTTTTTTGTTTTGTTTGGAAAGTGATGAGTTTGTCTGAAAGCACACAGAGTGTCAGAGTCTGGATGGATGAACAGTAGGAGGGATCAGATGGTGCCAGGAGAAGATCCAAAATGATCTGGGCCTGTGTTCAAAAAACAGGCGTCGACAGATTGTGGATGACCCAGTTACAGAGGCAAGGGAGAGTAACTCGAAGAGCAGTTGACATTTTAGGACATTAATCCATTTTCATGTGTTTATTTAAATTTTTTTAAGTCCTATTTTTATGCAAACTTGATTTTGGGTTAAAGCTTAGCGTTACTGTATATTTTAAAGATAAGGGTTAAGAGGAGCCATGTAGTTTTAATTGATACAGTTTGGTGCGTTACGTTAACGGAAGGCTTCCGTAGAGTATAAACTTGTGTGTGTGTGTGTGTGTGTGTGTGTGTGTGTGTGTGTGTGTGTGTGTGTGTGTTTTCTCACCATCGTCCCTTCAGGATGTGCTGGTAGATTAATCCATCTCGGAGGATGTCTTTGTGGAAGAGTTGGTAGGAGAAGAACACCAGCAGCGTGGTCACGGCTTCAAATAGGATGCTATAGGTGATGTCACTGCAAGAAAAGACAGACGAAAGTAGGGTTAATGCAAATAAATCATAATCTCATACATTACAACTTCAAAAGATTTAAATAAATCTATAAGAAGATGGTGTTTAGATGACTATTCTTCCATTGAAGCTTGTTTCCTTGCTTCTCTGCCTCCTGACACATAATCACGTTCACACAGGGCTTTCAATCAAGTGATCTGACTTTAAAAAATGTGCGTGAACACAGATGAACAGTTAAGGGCTTTAATAAATATTGCCATTATTGCTTCATCTTGATTATTTTCCTTTGGTCTATTACAAATTGTGCAAAGACCAAGTTGACAACTTAAAATAGCTTGTTTTATCCGACCCACAGTCCAAAGATGTTCAGTTTACTATCACAGAAAAAAGAAAATATTCACATTTGAGAAGCTAAAGCCAGAGAATGTTTGACATTTCCCCTAAAAAAAAAAATACTCAAATAATACTAAATTGATTATGATATAAATAATTGTTTTTGTTTGCTGACCAATCGATTAAAGGCCATATTGTTTCAGTAGAACAATTATACAGCTAAACACACACATTAACTCAATCTTTACCAATTAATTAGCCATCTGTGTCAAGGTTTAAAAAATCTTATAAAATTAGAAAAAAAAGTTGAATTAAAAAAGATATTCAGGTGTTTTAGGTTACTGAATATCTCACAAAATCAATTTTGGTATAAAAATAAGACAATACCTTAATTAAGTCTTGACTATAGGCTTAAATCATATGGCTTAATGTAAATGTAAGACACCTACTATTTATTCAGACTCCAAGGAATTTAACGATGTCACAGTATGTGTGGAAAAACAAAAAGTAACTGTGATTTATTACGCATCGACTGCATACCTGGAAATATGTTCTAAAAAACTACCGACATCTATCTTTCTTGTGAAATGATCCACGAAAAGTGAAGCCGTCTGTTTGGGGGGGGAACTGAGATTCACATCCAAACCCAGAAGCACGTACAGAGGGAAATATGGCCGACAGCCACAAAGTGGTGGAGGGGAGAAAAACAGGTTGAAGTCTTGAAGCTTGGAACAATAAATAGCTGGAATGCTGAATGCATTTCACACAAGAGCCAGGGGTTTGATGTCCAGAGACAGCAGAAGAGAAGGGAGAACGTAGACGGGTTGACAGAGAGAGGAGGATCAAGAATGACACGATACAGACAAGGGAAGAGAGGAAGATGCTGCGTCAAGGAAACACCAATCGTGAGTTGTGTCTCTGTGAACTTGTTTTGACACTGCAGAGGAGGATTTAGTCCACAGAGACGTACGTACTGTACCTCTGTCTCTCTGTGACAGACTGAGTGGCAGGCGGGAGATAATTCCGGTATTGATGAGTAAACACACTGAAATATTCACTCATTAAAGCAGAGAGTGTTAGCGTGCATGCCGCCCACGGGGAGTAAAGGATGATACCATTTTTTCAATCATTATGTTCCCTTCTCTCCCACTCATTGGCAAAATGTTCCTAATCAAACTTTAATTTCAAGCCTTTTCTCTTCTTCCGAAACAACAAACACATCATTAGTCACATCCCCTCCCTTTTTTTTGTTGGTATTTTGTCCCTTTACTCATCCGGTTGCCAGCCCGGCGCTCCAGCACGTCAGTCTGGCCGACGACTCGTTAAGCGAAACACACGGACATCCGAGCCGAACCCTTAATCGATAATGGATTTCAGCTTCTCTTGGTTAGTGAACCGAGGAGCGAGCGGAGCACGCAAAGAGAGCGTTACAAACTTTTTCACAAACTGTTTTTCATTAACTGCTCAATGACTAACATCCGACACACATTAACAACAAGGAATAAAAACAAGGACGATGGGGCTGGCAAAAGTCACCAGCACTCCGTGTTTTCATGTGAACATTAAGCGGATAATGTGATGCCAAACAAGGGATCTTGAACAACTTGCACTATGACATTAAAAACACTGTGTGAGGTGTAAAATGTCAATTTACAGGGTTGTATCCCTATCTGCCTTACATGTGGGACCGTTTTAGTGTATGTAAGACACACACACACACACACACACACACACACACACACACACACACACACACACACACACACACACACACACATACACACATACACACACATACACACACCAGGGAGATACTTACAGCAGGGGCACTTCTACGATCAGGTGGATCAGGTTGGACAACAGCTCCTCCAGGAGGTCCTCGCTGCCGGCTCCTACACGAGAGAGAGTTATTATATGCGACATATATACGGTTGATCATAAGTCTCTCTTCACTCGGCTCCTTCCTGCTCCGATCCCCCTCTCCATCCTTCCCATCATCCATATTTCATGCTCGCTGTACAGAGGAACGGCATTGAGAGAAGTTAGTTAATTGGGATTGCAGGGTTTCTGCCGACTTCGCCAAGTTAATTTTAATATTTTAATACCTCAGACATTTTCAATACCAGATATAATACAATTTAAGGCCTGCTTCTCGATCGCACCGGCCAAAGTGTGAAAGCACGATGTAAAACCAGGAGAGATGACAAATTATTAATTATTAAATCATAGTTTCAGTACTTCCCAGCTGTATAAAGCAATTATTCTTAATGATATAATTAATCAAATTAACGCAACCTGGACACAGAGAAGAGGCAGAGAATGGATGGTTTAAACAAATGAATATGATTAATTTATGTTAATGTTATTGCTAAAATTCATACTTTCCCATTATGGGATGATGAGCTTTTCCTAACTGCAGTGGCTTGTTACAGGTCTGATGGTGATGTGAAAATCTCCACACAAAAAAAAGGATTTAACAGCCTCAACTGTCTCAACAACTCCACTTATCTTCACGTTACCACTTTCAACAAGATGTAATTAGCTCTGTCATTTTGCTGGCAAATCACAGAACGATATATATATATATATTTTTTTATAACAATCGACCGAAACAGCAGATCCAACTCTGTAACGTCTGTAGGCGTGTTTCTGTTTGTCAGAATGAAATGTCACAGCTCATGTTTGCGAGTGAATACTGGGAGCAGGAATAACAAACAGCCGTGGCAGGATGATAAATATGAACCAATACTATTTTAATTTTTCTCTGCAAGTGAGCATTAAATGTTATTATGTTTATCGAGGTTGTCAAAGAGGGCACACATTTGCAGAGTGTTTGTTTGGAGTATTGCCTCAGACAGGGCTAGTGTTTTAGGCCGACAAAAATGATATGCTTTAATTAACAGAGTCTCTCAGAGACAGCTGATCCAGGTCAGTAGCTAGAGGTGTATGTGCTCAACTACAAAAGCTCATTTCTTTTCTCTCTTTACGGATGATGGGAAGTGTTTGACCCTTGTGGCTGGATTCTAATAACTCAGATCTTAGGTGTCGATTGGGAGCCAAACACTTTTCAAAATGTTGCTCGAAAGATGGATTTTTGTATAAAGTACACTTGAGTGTAAAAAACATCTCTAAACTGACTTATAGCCCCTTCATTTTTGTCTCAGACAATCAAGCTGCAAGTCCCTCCACATGTGCAAATCAAGAGGTTTTCACTTAAAATCAGTTGTTGAATCCTGTGACGATGATTTATTTATGCAATTTGTAGCCTCCACTTCAATCTCCCTGCGACACACCTTCCCGTCCCACTTCAATCAGTGACGGACGAGGCTCACCTCCACAGGAGCCCGGCGCCCTCTCCTGGTAGGAGAACTGTAGGTGCAGCTCCTCCTCACTCATCTCCCTGATGAACACCTTGAGCAGGCAGCGGATCATGAACAGTGCATTGTGGGCCTGCCAGATAAACAGCTGACTGTGGAAGAGAAACAGGAAGAAAAAGAACATCACGTTTAAGGTCAAACGCAGAACTGAGTCGGAAATAAAAGCTATGAAGGAAATAGTTACGTAACACTGGTTCTGAGGAAAACTTGACTGATCATGTATGTTCTTCGGTAATATAATGCTTCAAATGTTAACAGTTACACATACTCATTCAATAGTTGGTCTGTATATTTAACTGGGATTAAAGCCCCTGTGTATCTTGCCTAATAAATCTAGAAACTGGACCCGAAGCTTTAATATTCATTTCCTCATTGCAAATGAATGAGCGTCGGGTTATCACATTGTAATCGTCATCTCTCACCGAGCAGAACCAGTGCAGCATAATTGAGGGTCTAAATCAAAGTAGCGACCCTCTGGCACTTCTCAAATAATGACTCTCCCCCGAACTTCCCCAGTGGCTTTTGACTTACTGTACATCTTCCTCTGTACTATTAGAAATGGTGATGATGAACAGTTTTCTCTAAACTGCATTACAACAACCCAGAAAACTAAGAGAATAGCGACGCCCTCCCCCTCGATACTAAACAAATTAACTATGTCTTCACTCGGACATGAAATGGGGACAAAGTTGGTGGGAAACAAATGAGGAGGAAAACAAGAAATTGAAACCATCCAGTGCAAGCCAAAATGTTTCACAACCACAAAACACCAACAAGGGCGTGTCTAATCAGTTCCACAAATTGACAATTTCCACATGCCAATTTTGTTTGTTTATGGGACAAAATATGAGAAATGTTGGGAAAACAGACGCGAGCGGATGGGGAGTGATAACTACAACCTCCGATGATGTGCGATGGACAATGAAGAGTTCCCACCCGAAGCATTTTTGGTCATCTCTGTGGCTATGGAAGCTTGGCAGGGAGTGCAGAATAATGCCACATGTGTTGGTGGTTATACCTCAGCAGTTTTCTCGTGGGAAACAACCACCGCTTCCCCCGACTGCCTGTGATCAAATAACGACCGGCCTGCACTCCCCGCACGGCGAACACTGACATGCACGGCGTTCATCGTTACTGACGCACTCGTCTGAATTCTCTCCTCCGAGGTTCCCATACTCACTCTTGGCATTCTGTCGAGATTTTCAGCTCTTTGGTTCTTCCGAGGAAAACTCGAACAAGAGCGCCAAAGTTCCCCGACCTGGGATTGTTTTCAACTTGAAAAAGAAAGAAAAAAAAAAAGGAGAGAGAAATTAACAGCAGCATTACATGAGAATCCAGAAACTTCCCAATCTGATAGTTTGGCATGTAAACAATAAGAAGATTTAAACATGAGAAGTTGATATTTATGGTTATCAACATACTGAGGATCTTGGCGAGGGGGATGACAGCCTCTTCCAGTAACTTGGAGTCTCCGCTGGTTTAAAGGAAGAACAAAAAACACACAATAAGAGAGTTAGAAAGAAAAGGAGACGATACATAAAAGATATGCAAAAGAAAATGGATCAGAGGAGCTGATTGCTTGTATCATCTGCCCTCTGTTAACCAAACACTAATAACATTCAAATAGTTTGCATCTGCTTTTACATAAAAAAGACTGAATGAGACGTACAATATCACGTTAGCATGTACAGCACAACTGTTTGTAACAGTGTTACCATCAAGTATACATAGACTTCTTCACTTTTTGTACACATATATTTAGTGCTTCAGTGAATGCAGAATGTTTCAGGGCACCACTACGCTGACCTAACAAATACTCAAAGCCATTAATCGGTCATAAAGAATAGTTAGTCACTCACTTAAACCACTCTAATAGTCCTGTTTTTTGTGTTGTCAGTGCAGCTACTGTATGTTGACTTTGTGTCTTTATGTCTTGTATTTGTGTTAAAATAAATAAGATCATACGGGCAAAGCATGGTGCAATAATGAGTAGGATAAGGACACGAGTGCATGTGCTCTGTTATCAGAACCAATGCTGCGTCTTTCTTTACTTCTTAACGCTATTTACAAAGGAACTAAACGTCAATCTATTGTCAGCCGAGCAGGACAATAACCCTGTCGAATCATTACTGAGGTGAGGCCTGCAAACATCCTGTCCACGGTTTAATGTTTGATCCTGGTTGAGAATCTTAAAAGGACTCTCTCAGTGGAAAGCACACTAGACCTCTTGAGCGGATACTTAAGGGGGAATTTGTAAAAAAAACGGAGACGTTTTCAAGAAGCTGCTAGTAGAGTCGTTAGTAGTTTGATGTCCTCTACATTTTTAAACACAACGCCAGCTGTAAGACTGTGGTGAAAACACTTCCAGGAGAAGACTGTAATGATCACTTTTACCTTCCATTTCTTTTCCCTCCTTGCTTTCTCTAAGAATCGCTGACACAAGGTTTGCTTTACTAGCTTTTAACTGCATTGTATTATCATCATTGCGCGAAAAAAGCAAGCAAGTGGGCCTCATCTTAGTAATTATTCCTCGATTAAAATATTACATTACAGTCATTTAGCAGACGCTTTAATCCAAAGCGACTTACAATTCAGTATCTATCTACACACCGTAGACGCAGCTACGGGAGCAATTTTTGTGGTTAAGTGTCTTGCTCAAGGACACATTGACATGAGACTAGTGGAGCAGGAGCCGGGGATCGAACCTCTGATTGAAAGACAGCCCTGCTCTCCACTTAGCCACGGTCACCCCAAAATACTCACTTTATAAAGATAAAGAGACGGAGAAACATGCATGTAAAGCTGCAACCAGCAAATGATTGGTGCTTCAACTTTATAAATTCTGAAACTAATATTTATTGAATCTTGCAACATTCTGGGACATACAGGGACACATGTTTAACAGAACCTTTCAGTGTGTGTGTGTGTGTGTGTGTGTGTGTGTGTGTGTGTGTGTGTGTGTGTGTGTGTGTGTGTGTGTGTGTGTGTGTGTGTGTGTACCTGCTGGTGGGACTGATGAAGGTGAAGGAGATGAGCTGGTTCCAGAAAGGATCGTTCTCCGATATGGAGTCTGTGCCCACCAGGGCCTTGAGGCTGGGATTATCGGACAGGTCGCTGACCTGGCTGGTATTTGCTCCCATCTCTCTCTCTCTCTCTCTCTCTTTCTCTCTCTCTCTTTTTCTCTACTGGCTCCACTCAGCCAGACTCACCACTCTTCACTGCTTTTTCACTAGGCATAGGCCAAATCCTGGGAAAAGAGGAAATGCTTTAATCATTGATTCCATAACAGAAAATGAACAACCACTACTAGAAACTACCGCCTTCCTGGAGATCGTGATTTTTCAATTAACAGGCACCCAGAGTTTGACTTCTCTCTTAAATACAGGGATTTTAAGTCACCACAATGTCTCAAATGACCGGTGCAAACATCCAAGTGCAGTAGAAAAGGCAGTAGCAGGTGTAACTAGCACATAACTCAGATTCATTATATTACTTCTCATTTAATCACAAGTAGCAGAAATATCATGAAGTTGAGAAACAATATAGGAAGACATGCCACCACTGGAAAGGATAACGTGGATCTGTCATCTCCCTATCCTTGTATTTCTAATAAACATTTGGATTTTAGTAATTCTATGTTAGCAAAAATCCCTAAATCCAATATATTAATTTGAAACAGAGGTCAAGTTGACTACAGGATAACACATAAGGAACCAGGATGTTTGTTTTGATTTCTTGAACTGGCACACCTTTAGCACACAGGGGCCAAAGCGAGCTGGAGCACACTGTAATAAACCGCAGAGAATAATAATAATAAAACAGTTAATACCTCTTTTAGTTTTAATGGAAATAAAAAAGCACAAATCTGGGCTAAAGGGATACAGATGCCACTAAAAGCAAGATATTTTTCTCATGTTTTTTGTCATTGGGTAACAGACTACTGTCACCTGGTCAGATCTAAATAGTGTTCCAGATCCAGAGAGCTGTCTCGTGGGTCTCTAGCTGCTATTAATGTGACTGCTCTTGCATCTGCTGAGTTAACCAACTTGCATGACGTTAGCTAGCTCATCCGGTTTCAGGTGCAACATATAATAGCCTTGGGTATTCTGACTGTAAACACGGTGCACGGAATGTCACACATTAGCATTAAATCATAGCGAGGTAAATTACTGATTCACGAGCGTGTCCAGGTTAATAACTCACTGTCCGTAAAGCAGCTAACATTAAGGTTCACAGCTTATTTGCTATCAGCTGACCGCTTACCTGTCATGAATGCTTCTCGCAGCTTCTGTCTCTCGATTCCCAGGACCCTTAAAACGCGACTGGTTTCTACACTAAATAATATGTTTATCTAAATGTTTTTCTTAAGTGTAATTTCCAAAACGCAAACCCTTGAAACTGAGGGTAATTTGAGAATATTAAGTTTACTCTACATACTCCTTTCGTCCATGTTTTCCACGTCGCCAACCCCTTGCGTAATGACGACATGTGGGCGTTGACTGCGTCTGAGCAGAGCCGTGTAAAGAGAGAGTCGCGTCGAGGGTATTTCGTTACGTTTGATTGTAACGTATCAGAATCAAAACCCCAGAACCGTTTATTTGCCAAAGTATGTTGAAGATACAAGGAATTTGACATGGTGAATGGTGCATAATATCAAACAATCAATCAACTAAAAAATAGAAACATATTAAAATTTACAATAAAATAGAAAAATATTAAAATGTACAATAAAATAGAAACATATTAAAATTTACAATAAAATATAGTTCACAAACATACAGATAACAGTACTTTAAACAGGTATAATGTAAGTGTAATGTGAAAGTGTCATGTGTATTTAAATATAGAAATATAGAAGGGATGTGCAGGGGAGTGTACCGGTAGGAAATTGTCCCAGTTTCCCTCAGGTAGGGATAGATATCTGCACGACTGTATTACTACAAGAAAAAACAAATACATTCAGAACAGAATTAGAAGGTATTTATAATTTAGATATAACTAAATATTGTTTCTACAGGAACCACAGTAATGTTTACAACAGTAATAAAGTCACTATATAAAGGCATAAATATCTCACTGGAAACAAATCTAAAATGTCAATAAATAAATAGCATTCCTGAGTGACGTTTATAAATGATTGAAATGAAGAACACAGACATCAGATAGTATCAGTCATTCCTCCTCTACCTATGTAGATAGAAATGGCTTACAAAAAAAAAGCTAACAAAAACATATCAATTCTTAGTTTGTCGCCGTAAAAAACTATGGGTAATACAAATATTCTATAAAATATTTACCTAAATTCATTGTCTGTTGTCCTAATTTCCGAATAAATACTTAAAACTAAAAATGACTGTAACAATGGAGCATTAGAGTGTCAGGTAGTATTCCTGGATATTTGGGGAGCGTATGATGACTTAAAGAGGAGTTTTCATTTTGCAATTACACAGATATTACATGTTTTTGTGTTGCTTGTTGTCTTTTTTAAATGCTGATTCTTATATTTTTAGCCATGCTAACATATCCATATCCATATCCAGCTGCAACATAATATAGACTTAAACCTAAGTTAAGTTTTTGTTTTGTGTTTAGAAGTCTCAAGTATGCACTCCAAATCCATACTAGTAGCAATGTATCACAAAATATCACTCTTCCTTATTAATATTCATTAATATTCATATTCATATTAATTTGAATCAGTCGTGACTCTTATTAAACGGCTCTGCTTTTGCTACGTGTTGTTTTGTGTTGACGTCTACAGCCGACGCAATGGGAGCCTGCAGTACGTCCTCCACACCACCAGGGGGGTCTCCTCGTCCGCTCTATCCGCACGTGTGTTGTTTGAGTTGGATTTCCTACACGAGTTCCTGCGCGAGATTCGTGTCGGAGTACAACATGTCGGCGTTCAAGAGAAAACGTGGAAGACAGTCTCAGGCTGATAGAAAGGCAAAGAAAGCGAAATTTGTAGCTGATGGAGGCGAAGCACCGGTGGAAGCCGATCAGGAGAAGAACAACGAAGTCACGATTCCAGCACCGGTTTCGTCGGTAAGTGCTCCTGCTTGTTATTAGCCACTAGGTTCTTAGCTAGTCAGCTAAAACGTGCCCAGTCGGGGATCACACTCATGAAACGGGGCAAAGCGAACATTTTATATGCTCAGTATTTTAATAATGAAGAGCCTTTCTATATGAACTGGGAAATGGTCTAAAATCCACAATAATACGCGTGTTTTTGTTTGTTTTTCTTTCACAGGGTAGATGGACAAACAAGGAAAGAGTTCTCATTTTCTCCTCAAGAGGCATCAACTTTAGAACAAGACACTTGATGCAAGACCTGAGGACCCTGATGCCTCATGCAAAAGGAGGTCAGTGCCTTGTGTCAACCATAAACAGTATTATTTCACCCCAAAACATGTACTGACATTGTTATTTATGTTAAGCAGAGATATACGTTTTGTTAATTATACTCTCATGAAAAAACAACGTTTCTTTCTTTTGTCTGTTAGATACAAAAATGGACAGAAAGGACAAGTTGTTTATTGTTAATGAGGTGAGTTTTTTTTTTTTATTCAAACTGTAAACACTATGTATAATGTTATGCATGCAGCCTTACTAAAGATCTGTATTGTTCCCAGGTTTGTGAAATCAAAAACTGCAACAAATGCCTCTTTTTTGAAGCCAAGAAAAAGCAGGACCTCTACATGTGGTGAGTGTTTGATCTTTGTTACTCCCTCTAAACATTTAAATGTCCTTTTTTGTAATTAGTGTTATCTAACGCATCTGAAGTAAATTCAACAATGTCATTTCCTTACAGGATTTCAAACAGCCCTCATGGACCTTCTGCAAAGTTTCTGGTTCAAAACCGTGAGTTATTTCTGTCCCACAGTTTTGAAGCGCAGTAGACAACATCTGTCATGAGCCACGGTGACGAACGGGTTTACATGATTGTCTCTCTCCACAGTTCACACACTGGCTGAACTCAAGATGACAGGGAACTGCCTCAAAGGATCCAGACCGCTGCTCTCGTTTGATCCTGTGAGTAGTACTGCCCGGAAGGAGAAATGCTGTTAGTTATTCTGTCAATAATTTTATCAGGAGTATTAGTGACTGATTGGGCAGCTGTGTGACACAAAGACCTGTAATTCCATCCACACAACACACCAGATGATTTCAATGATCACTGTTTGGATGAATTTATTTCTAAAAATACTCTTACACACTGTGTTTACTCTTGGTACATCATTTCCCATCATAGATCTGAGTAATGATTGATCTGCCTTGACAAGCTGTCTAAAATATGCATTAGTGTATGCTGACAGCTGGTAGATCGGTGAAGGTGAGAACTTGTCAGAACATTAACGTGAGTCGTCTCCTCTTCTGTTTGTTTTCTTCTGCAGAAATTTGACACGGAGCCCCACTTTGCTTTACTGAAGGAGCTCTTCACCCAGGTGTGTGTACAGAATGCATCCATTAATCCCGATCACACTTTCAGTAGTAACTTAGCAAAGTAGACCTTCTGTTCAACTGTAGCCGGAAGATGACATTGTAGAGATGTGAAGGAGATCTGATCAGTGTTATTGAACTGGAATGTTTGACAATTTAACATTTATTTGCCACAGTGTCATTTAGCTTGAGATAGTCAGTCTGTGTTGGATTTAAGTTTACTTGCTGTAATTATCATTGTTTAGATGCAGCAGTGAATGTTGAAAGCTGAGGTTTCATATCTATATTTTTTAAATATAAGGAAGTACTCAATACGTTTTATTGTTGCAGACATTTTCCACCCCACGCTACCACCCAAAGAGTCAGCCTTTCGTGGACCACGTCTTCACATTCACCATCGCAGACAACAGGATATGGTTTAGGAACTACCAGGTAACTGTTCTATAATTCTTCACAAAGTCATCAAGGCTATTGTAGGTTCAGTGTTCAGATATTTTTATTCAGCAAAAAAAACTCTCTGTGCCACCTTCAGATCATGGAGGAGGACGCCGCTCTAGTGGAGGTCGGACCCCGCTTTGTTCTCAACCTCATCAAGATCTTTCAGGGAAGCTTCGGAGGGCCCACGCTCTTTGAGAACCAGGAGTTCCTGTCTCCCAACATGGTAAAAATGACTTGTCAGCATGTGATGTGTCTGATTCCTTACCATGCAGCATCATTCGTTATCTGATTATGTCACCTTCCTCACACACCCACAGCACCGGCGACAGATCCGACTGGCGGCAGCAGCCAGAGTGCGTGAGAAGCAGATGTTGAAGGAGATGCAGAAAATGAAGAGGACTGAAGGGAAGGAGGACGTGACCAAAGACGTTACAGCCGACGTCTTCCTAACGCCAGCTGACGAGAAGCATGTTCACATCCAGATGGACGCACCCGCACCCAAAGTAGTGAAGAAGAACAAACACAAGGCTTTCAAAAGACAAAGGATGGCACGCAGGTAACTGGATGGACTGTTGTGCCGAGTGAATGGCTTACTGCGGCACCGATTCATTATCGTCTCAAGCAAATGTGGTAATGCAACGGTGCAGTCCAATATTATGAGCTTTGATAGGTTAAAAGAAAAGACTTGAAACTGTGCAGCACGTCATTTAATTATCACTTAACAGAATTTGAGTGTTGTGTTCAATGTCTGTTGCCATAGTTTGTGGATTCACACATAGATGCTCCCTCCCTCAGAAGAACTGTACCGCTTGTAACTACTATACTGCAAACTATTTTCCCATCCTTTTTGATAAACAGAAATATTCCATCAATGTAAAAAAAACACCAACTTGTTTATTGATTTTGAGTGAACACAATTGTTTTCAATGTCATGAAAATAAAACAATTTAAACTTCTTCTGCATCATCTGATGTATACTTTCAACTAATGCTTGTCAAAGGTGTCAGCATACACATTAAACATGAAGGACAAGTATGGCAATGACTGTGCATAGAAGTCAGAGGGCCTGTGGAGTGCAGACCTACTGTACAGAAACGGGAAAACGACCATGTCTTACATATTTTATAGGCTGTGTGTGTGAGGGGACAAAAGGCAGAAGAAGCTCCAGAAACACAAATCTGTACACAGACCGATTGTGGCCTCAACTGGACTACAAACCATGTGGGTTCAAGAAATTACAGGCAATGTTTTCTGACTCAAAACACCTGGGACTCCATAGATGCACTATAATACAATATATACAGTAACTACATACAATCATTTTCTATATCTGTCTGACATTATGTACTTGTTACAATGATGGTCTAACAAGACCAAGTAGCTGACATCATTCCACAAATCCAGTGGCAGTGCTCCACTCACATGACTGTTGGCAAATGATGAACCTGGTTATTTTGTTGAAACAATGCAACCTTCCCCACTGTCCATTGGGCCTATAAAGTCCAGCATGTATTACCAGTGTGCACCATCTAGCTGCACTGCCACCTCTGGCAGACTTTGCCCACTCTGTCAAAGCGACTGGTCCCCCCCTGAAGTTAATTCAACAGACTGTAGTCACTCCTCCTCCACCTCCTCATCAGGACAACAGAAGTATTCCACAAAGCAGATCTGTCCATCGTCATTTCGGACCAGGTACTGCAGAGACAGGAAGCCCCTGCTGTCTGTCCTCACAGAGACTTTACAGGACAAAGCCAGGGCTTTGGTGGACGGCTTCAGGAGGGACATCTTGTACCTGTCACAGTTAACGGAGAGGCCAGCACACAATGTGGAGCGTTAATAAAAGTAATTACGGGCAGATACAGAGACAAGAATCTTCCTCAGTGTGTGCTGTGAACAACTAAAGCTGAAGCAGCAGAATTGATCTTTTTCATAGGGAGGCAACATAAGGCAACTATGGATTGATTTCTCTGTGCAAACCTGTTGGTTTGTGTCTTGTCGCATCGGAACAGCTCCATCATGTCAGAGTCTTTGGGATAATCATAATGAGCATTTCCAGAGTTCCCAAACGTAGACAATCTGGAGAGCAGAACAAATCCGAAGAAGAATAAGTATAATACAAGATTATAGATTTGACAGTTTAATTTATGAAAAGAGGACACATGTATTGTAAACACAGCTGTTTGGAGTTTTAGCAATATAAACACTAATTAAAAGTCCAGTCAACATTAAACTTTAGAACAAGTAGTGATGCTTTAAACAGAAGTTTCAGGTTTTGACAACACACCTAAAGTATGGCTGGCTGGGGGACATGGTGATCTGTAGCACCTCACTGGTCATGTCCAGCTCAGAGAAGGCTTCCTTCAGACTCTCTGACTGCAGGATCACCTTTAAAAAAGAGCCAGAGGTACATGAGCCCTAATCAATTGCAGACACTGTCATATGCAGTATATTTCCTTGTGGGTTTAATCAATAAGCAATCATTGAAATCAACAGAAAAGGTGTATTGTATTGTTTGTGTTTGTCAAACTATGCAGTAGTATATATTAACAGAATACTAATTATATGAAATAGTGTCAGATCACCTTGTTTGTTACATTGGTACTGCAGAACTCAAAGTCAACTGGCTCCTCTGGTTCTTGCGTGTTGATCTTGCACACAGTCACCACCCCACCCTCCTCCAGGAACAGCGTGAGGGGGTAACCGTACCCCCTGTAGCACATCCGCAAGGCTGTGGACACTCCTTCAACATCGCACAAGGGAGATAATGAAAACGTTCAGTCATATCTGAGATGGATGATAATCTAAACACAGCAAATACAATCCTATTTAAACTGTGTTTAGACAGGATTGCATTTGTTTTGTTTATTTTTAGTTTTCTTTATCTGTACCAGGTACTGTGCTTCCTCCGAAGATATTAAGGCAGTCCAGCAGAACTGTGAGGTTGACCTGGAAACCCACCGAATCTTCCCGTATGGTGAACTCTTGGAAGATCTCCGCCTGGATGAAAAAGAAGACACACCTGTTATTCCAGACTCTCTGCCCATGCCCAATGAAAGAGGATACGGGTGATTATGTATGCACATCAGACACACCTGGATGAAGGCATTGGCTTGCAGACATTTGGAGTCCTCCACAGTGACCTTTAGGCCGTTGGGTGTGGCGCTGAAGATGGCGTGGTCTTTGAATGTGATGGCTTTTAGTATGTTGGACAGATTGCGAGCGTTGTCCAAACTGGCCACTAAAACGTATTGTTCATCATCGGCTTGAGACTGCGTTGACAGAGGCATTGTGGCACTGAAATGAAGACACACAGAACTGATAAGACTGCACAAAAACTATAAAATAGCTTAGTTATCAAGTTAAATCTCAGAGATGTTTCTTTTATTGCAACCTTGATACTATAATCATTTAAAACCAAGAACAAACGCTTAGCCGAAAAAGGTACGGTAACTGTACTATAGATGCACATAGCTGTCATTTTGCTGTCTGTTATTTACCTTTTTTAAGCTAGGCTAACGGTATATAACAGCCTATCACATGTAGTTAGTGAAGAGTTTAAAACAACGATAATTTAAGTGGCATGTATTGAGCGCATTGAACTAGCATATAGTAAATACACTTTAAAATGTTTCTGATAATGCGTCAGTTACTTACTCAGTTGTATCTCATGTGCCTGTGTTTTGAAGAAAGGCGCCCATGACAACTTCCGCTTCTCTCTTCTTCGACGGAAGCAGGTGCTGCGCATGTGCAGATATTCGTCAACGGAAGTAGGTTCTGCGCATGTGCAGATACATTCCAGAGACTTCGCAGCAGAGACCAAAACACGGAAGAATTATCCTCTCCACAGCGGCAGTACGTGACAACAGTGGTGTCTTGTGATCCAAAGAGGTAACATATAACTCAGTTAAACGTTGTTTAGATTTCAGGCTAATTATAATTCTTCATACCTGTTCCGTTCACCGCGCGATGACAGGAAGTTAGCGTTAGCTTAGCTAACATGACGGTGTAACGTTGTTCACTGATCACTAGCGAGGCCAGTTAATGAGTCCTCTGGAGTCTCAAGAAGAGCCTCAACAGGTTGACGACTCACATTGCAAATGAGAGCTGAGAACACAGCCTCCCGTCTGCTATTTGTGACGAAATATAAGCTTCTTAAGCACCAGTTTAATTGACAGGTTGCTGTTGACAGGTTGTTTTAGGTGCTCATGCTTTTTTGTACAGCCCCCTGTTGGGCACAAACTTTTTCAATTTTAAATTCAAGTTTAATATCATTAATAAATGGCCACATAGCCCACAGGGATAACCGTATTGAAAGTTAAGTCGCATATCGTGTCCAATTAAATATATATATAAATTGACCCTCTAAATAAATGGGCATAGAAAGTGTGAAACCCTGTGACCACAGAGATAAAGTCACATTATTATTATTTTTTGCCATCTTGTGAATCCCTTGTGTGTTTTTTCTCTGTTTTTTTCTTCTCAGGTTCTTCATTTTGTGCAGCCTGTCTCAGCTGCAGTCATGGTGTGCATCCCCTGTATTGTGATTCCGGTCCTGTTGTGGGTCTACAAGAGGTTCCTGGAGCCTTTCCTCTATCCTTTCATTTCACCGATTATCAATACATTCTGGACCAAAAAAGCAGTTCAGGAGACTGCGGCTAGTGACCAAAAAGTAAGCGAAAAGAGTAATGGCACTTGCAAGGTAAGTTGATTGAAAAGTAATGATGTTACTATGTTATTGATAACAACAGCATTTTGAAAGACATTGTCCTTCTCATGTGTTTCAGCCTGAAAACAACGGTGAGGCCACTGCCAATGGATCCACTATAGCAGCCGATAAGAAGACAGATTGACGGCTCTAAATGATTATAACGCATCTAAAACAGTGTAAATATTCTATATTATAATGTAGAGAAACTATGAATTAACTTATAATACTTCTATGAATGGAGTGGTTTTTAATAACCTTCCAAATTATCGTATCTTGTTTTAAAAAAGTCATCTGTATAACAGTAACTTTAAGAAATTAGTTATTGTTGATATATGCATTTACTGTGTTGATTATTCACTCTGGACAGAATCGTTTTTCTATGTCAAAATTGCAGTTTAATGAATTAATAAAAGACAATGTTCAAATACAAAAAGATGATAATTTTTTGCCCCATACTTCCTCTAGCTTACTTTATATTGTGAGTCATTAAGGGATCGATTTTGATAACACAAAATAAAAAAAAAAATGAATTTAAGAGTGTTTTAAGGCCTTTACTGGCTAGCACAGTGGAGTACTTCGCCTGCTGGTCGCCGTGATGACCGCCGCCACCCTCAGTTGGAGCAGCGTCCGGTTCTTCGTGCGACGCTGCCGAGGACGAGGAAGAAGAGAAAAAACCATAAAATGATTTAATTAATTAATAATCATGACACAAATCTGAAAATCATTTGATTACCATTTTAACTTTTAATGAGGAACTGTTTTAAGATCTATCTGAAATCTTTTTGTTCCAGTTTGTTGAAACAAAAAATAGAATTTTCATGTTTAAATGTTATCTGATTACCCTCCTAAAACAGAAACCCAAACATGTCACGTGAGAGAAGAAATATGCTGATTGTTCCGATTTATGATTGTTTTTATTTTGTACAAAAACAAGCTCCGCCCCCTTCCTTTCAGAAACAGGAAACAAAGTTTTAACCTTCAATCTTTTCTTTAACCTGATGATCAATACACAATGAAACAGATCAGCTGGATGTTTGTTTACCATGGTGACAACCAATCAGAGAGAAAAAAGTCATGTGTTCTTTTAATTTATGAAAACACAACAGTGTGCTGACATGTCACCACCAAGAGGCGATCCAGAGTAAAAAAACAGAAAACTTTATTGTTTTTGTGACAAAGACGTACAGAAATAAAGAATTATAATAATGTGATTCACTTCATACTGATGATTAAAGTACAGTCACTGATCAGGAAACAAAATAAACCTGAAAATAAATAAATCAACTGTAGAAGTTTTACATTAAACATAAAAAAGAGAATAAAATAAACTAAAAATGTTTTTAAAAATCTATTAAAAATAAAGAAAAGTTTGGAAGTTAAACTTTTCTACTTCTTCAGGTTTTAAATGATTTTATTTCTCTTCACATTTAATTTGAAGGAAAAAACATTTTACAATTAACGCAAAATGTGGAGAAAAAAACTGAAATAAATGTTTCTGTTTCCCGTTTGTCATCGTGTGGCATCTCAAAGGGCCTCGACCCTCATGTTGGGAACCTCTCAACGAAAAACAAACACCATCGTTCAAACGCTGCACAGAGAGGATTCTGGGTAATGTGGAGTGAAGGTTCAAGAGGAATCAGGCTGTTCCTGTGATGTCACTTCCTTTGTTACACAAGATCATCAAAATAAACGTTTGACAAAACTCAACAGATTTTATATTTATACTGTTTTGTTTTCTTCTTCAATATTTTATTTTCGCATAAAAAGTGATGATGCAGCTGATGATGTCATCACGTAGCTTTTTTATTCATAACATAAAAAAAACAGGAAACCATCAAAAACCCCACAGATGACTGTCAAAATAAAAGCCCCTGCAGGCTGACAGGATGTGACATCATCGGATCACCTGCGGTACCGCCCCCTCTCCTTGTCCCTCTCTCTCTCTCGTTCTCTGTCCCTCCCCCGCTCTCTCTCTCTCTCGCGGCGGGGTCCTCCACGCTCTCGTTCTCGCTGCCGCTCGCGCTCACGTCGACTGCTCACCACCGCCTGAGTCCTCCGCAGGAAGTCGTCCACGCGCATGTCGTAGTCGTGCTGCATGATGGGAAAAAATAAACAAAAAAAAAAACACAGGAGATTAGACAGGTCAGACAAAAATAAAGATAATCTGTTCAGATCTCCTGAAAAATTCAGCTGTTGAATTAAAGATTAGAAATTAGATTAGAAATAAATCCTAAACACAAACATTCATATTATTATTGATTTATATTATTTATTCCATATAATATTGATTGTAGTTTAATAACACATATATATATATATATATATATACACACACACACACACACACACACACACACACTAATGAAATCCAATAGAACAGTTCTGCCATGAATCTAATAAATTGAAAGGTAATTATTCTACTTATTATTCTGCTGTTATATTGAGAGGTGTACAGTAGAGCGACACAGAAGAGCGTCACAGTAGAGCGTCACAGTAGGACGTCACAGTAGAGCGACACAGAAGAGTGTCACAGTAGAGAGCTACAGTAGAGCGACAGTAGGGTGACAGTAGAGCGAGACAATAGGGCGTCACAGTAAAGCGTCACAGTAGGACGTCACAGTAGAGCGACACAGAAGAGTGTCACAGTAGAGAGCTACAGTAGAGCGACAGTAGGGTGACAGTAGAGCGAGACAATAGGGCGTCACAGTAAAGCGACAGTAGACTCACCGGGCTGGAGGTAAAAGCTCTGTGCTGCGGCGCCCGCTGTTTGTCTCTAAAGCGAGGGGGCGGAGCCTCGTGCGGTGGCAGAGGGGGGTGGTGGTGGTGATGGTAGGCCTGGTGGGGGGGAGGAGGGGGGTGGCTGTGGTGGTAGTAGGGGGGGTGGTGGGGGGGAGGCTGCTCCACGCCGGGGTACGTCGCCTGATGACACACACATGACATCATCAGTAGTTCAGTCTGTCGTCAATAACCCGATCAATAGATCAATAACAGAGTCTTACCAGAGTCTGCCAGGGAGCAGGAGGACCAACGTTGTGGTGATAATCCCTCATGTAGTCGTTATAGGACTGAAACAGAACACACAGGTGAGACCATGAACGCACCTCAACTCACTTGTATGTAGCTACAGCAAAGCTAACAGGAAACTGTGGTCTCAAGACTGAGCACAGGTTTACCTGAGCTAACATGCTAACATGAAGCTAAGCTAACAGCCAGGTGACTCACCCCGTTGAGAAAAACGTCTCGCCTGACGCTGGAGAAACGTCTGAAAACAAAAAACTAAATTCAATGAACAATCTCTACAAATAGTTAGCTGAACATTATTCTGAAAGGTTTCATGTTAAAGATAACTTCCTGTTTGTGTTTTTATACTAATAAACATTTCAAAAGTTGCAAATAAAAACTGTAAACAATTTTTTTTTTCAATTTTAACATTTTTAATTAAACCTGATTTCCTTTAACAGTTTTTAATCTTTCCACATATTTTCCTGACTGATGCTGCTGTAGCCCCGCCCACTTCCTGTGACCTGTTTCAGGTGAGTCTCACCTGTCCACCGGCTGGTTACGAAGGTCCTGGATGAACCCTGAAAATAAAATAAATTCTTCTGTTAAATTTTTCCATCAGTTAATCTGGCAGTTGAGCAGACGAAAGGTTCCCAGTTTACACAAAAATAAAACTACATTAAAACAATTAAAATAAAAAACAAATTCATAAAAACAAAGATCCTCAGAGGCTTTAAAAGCAGCAGAATACAATTAAACTATGAAACACTAAAAATAACATTTCAGCAAAAGAAATACTAAATATAAAACTAAAATTAAATTGATTCATGAATATAATAATAAAAAAAATGTTCATCCAAGATTTGAACTCAAAGGAATATACTTCAAAAAATATAAATATACTTAAAAATATAAATAACATACAAATATAAATAATATACTTAAAATATAAAAATAAATAAACATACACATAAATAAATATAAATAATACATATAAATATAAATAAAAACATATCATCACACAGCTTTTAACAGAGTGCAGTTAGTTTCACAGTTTTAGCACATTTTATAAATTAATTCTTATTTAAAGTTATTTAAATAAGAACAGTTCATCAGATTTAATGTTTCAGATTCTCGACCTGCTCGCTGGTTGAAGTCGGGTGGACCGTCGGCTCGCGGTCGTTTCCTGCCGTGGAGGTCGTACTCTTCAGGACGACGCCTACGTAGACAAGTTCACAATTAAGACACACATGCACACAATACACACGCACACACATTATTACACACTCCGGAAAAAACTCACTCAGGTCGAACTCAAACAGAAGAAGAAGAAACTCCCAGTACTTCACCAAAACTACTTTAAAGATTGTTTTTAAAAGCTTCCAATGGAACAGATTTACTCTCCAGTAATAAAGGTTTGACGAGTCGTCCAGGTGAGAGGCCTCAACAGGTGTTCAGCCATCACTTCCTGTTTAACATCATCAGATCCAAACAAGACATCTACATCCAATTAAAACACCAATCAGACGCTTTACTGGAACAAATGTCATCTACTGGTCCTCCTGCTGTCTACTGGTCCTATCATCTACTGGTCCTATCATCTACTGGTCCTCCTGCTGTCTACATGTCCGCCTGCTGTCTACAGGTCCTCCTGCTGTCTATACTGGTCCTCCTGCTGTCTACAGGTCCTCCTGCTGTCTACAGGTCCTCCTGCTGTCTACAGGTCCTCCTCCTGCTGTCTACTGGTCCTATCATCTACTGGTCCTCCTGCTGTCTACAGGACCTACTGCTGTCTACTGGTCCTATCATCTACTGGTCCTATCATCTACTGGTCCTCCTCCTGCTGCTGCTGTCTACTGGTCCTCCTATCATCTACTGGTCCTTCTCCTGCTGTCTACTGGTCCTCCTATCATCTACTGGTCCTTCTCCTGCTGTCTACTGGTCCTCCTATCATCTACTGGTCCTCCTCCTGCTGTCTACAGGTCCTCCTGCTGTCTACTGGTCCTATCATCTACTAGTCCTCCTGCTGTCTACTGGTCTAGTCCTCCTAATCCTCCAGCATTTACACATATTTAGCTTCACACACACACAATAAAAAAAACAAACAAAGAAGAAGAAGCCTCTTAAAGGGACAACATACCGCTTCTGTTGTATATGAGGGAGGGGCTGTTTGTGTCAACAACACTTTTGATTATAAAAACAGTTTTTTTCTCCTCATCAGTCCATGTTTAAGGCTTTTTATAAACCCTCTTATTTTGAAAGGGTGGACGGGGTGATGATGATGATGATGATGGTGCAGTCCTTTCAATCAACAAACAAAGCCCCGCCCCCTCTCAGACCAGCCCCGCCCCCTCCAGACCAGCAACACAGTCCTTAAAACAGAAACGACAAAACTTTCTCTCGTCGTTCTGTTGCTCCGTCCGTTCAGGATTCTTTAACTTTTCTTATTTTTCTTTCCTCACACACTTATTTTCAGTTCATAAGAGAGAGCGACACACACACACATGAGCTCTCAGTCCTGATTCAGTGTGTGTGTGTGTGTGTGTGTGTGTACTGGGGGAGGAGGGGGGTGTATAACTGTCCTTTCATGGAAGGGGGGGGGGGTGTCATCTCTTTTTCAGTCCAAGAGGATTTCATATTTTTAAAACGGAGTCCATCTTTTCCTTTATGCATCCCTGTAATTTTACCTTATTTGAGCAGGCGAGGAAACCCCGCCCCCAAAGACACTTCCTCACCCTCTCATTGGATATAGTCCAGAGGCCACGCCCCCTGTGTGACCAAACCTTCTCAGAAAAACCAGAAACAGTTCGCTGTGAGCTCAGTCCCTCACTTCCTGTTTCTCTCTTTTAGTTTTACCTCCCTCACCCACGCCCTCCTCCGTCAGTCCAGCCAGTGACGCTCGTTCCTTTAAGCTTTTATTCTGAAAGGGTCAGCCACAGTCCAGCTAAAAGCCAAACATTCTGATTTTTAGTTTTTTTTTTACTTCCGAAGTACGAAACTCCTGTAAAGAAAAAGAGCTTCAAAAGGAGAAATTTAGCAACAACAAAAGCAACAAATCTAACTGATAGAAATGTAAAATGTGCATCTTGTTGCTTAACTTAGACATAATATAACTTAATATTTAATTAAGAATTAAACTGAGATTTAATCTTAAACTGTTAAACGAGCATCACCCCACCAAGGATTTTAACTTCCTGCCTGACTTTTTTGTTTCTTTTGGGCGTCACTCTTTTCCGGTGGAAAACTCCCGACTGGAAAAACAAACAACAACAACCAGAGAACCGGCAACGCTAGCCACGGGGGAAGCTAGCCGCCGGTTAAAGGCGACGGCCCTCTCCGTCGTCCGGCAGCTGGTGGCGCCGCGGTCGCAGCAGCAGAAGAAGAACAGGAAGCGGGAGGAGGAGGAGCTTGGTGATTGGCTAACCTTCCCGGCTCGCGTTGCGGCGGTCGGCCTCGAGGTCGCGGCTCCGATGGCGTCCGGCGCTTGTGGCGAACGCGGCGAGCTACCTGGTGGACGTCCACGCTCTCGTCCAACGGGAACAAAGCGCAGAGCTGAGCACCGATCTCCGGTTGGATCTCCTGAAAAGAGACGAAAGTAGTTCAAAACATTTCATGCAACACAAAAAAAATTAACCAAAATAAAAGTAAACGTGAGCTCACCTGTCCGTCACGTCCGATCTTCACCGGCTTGTGTTCATTCCAGGGGTTTGACAGGTGAGCAGTTTTAGTGAAGGGAAGCTCTCTCCTGTAAAATAATAGATATTAAATATATAACATCTTATAACAACATATATACATATATACATATATATATACATACATATATATATATATATATATATATATATATACATATATATATATATACGTATATATATATATATACGTATATATATATATATATATATATATATATATATATATACACATATATATATATATATATATATACATATATATATATACACACATATATATATATATACATATATATATATATATATATATACACACATATATACATATACGTATATATATATACACACGTATATACGTATATATATATACGTATATATATATATATATATATATATATATATATATACACGTATATATATATATATATATATATATATATGAAACATCTTTTTATTCACATGTAACATTTCATACAATATGAGTTACACATACACATAGATAGTTGTTGTTGTTTACCTGCAGAGCCAGTCGATCTTGAAGACTCCTCCCAGCATCTTAGCGTTCATACCAGCAGGAAGGACCCAGTGGATCGGAGATCCTCCATGATGAGACTCTGACGCCAGACGAGCAAAACCTGAAGAACCAACGGAGGCTGATGAGTTTAAAGCGTTTAAACATCTGGAGGACAACGAGTCATGTTTCATAACGATGTTGTTAATTGATCCTTACCTTGGAACTTCCCGCTCTCCCTCACAGAGAAGACGAGGACGACGCTCCGAGCCGAACGGAACGCTGCGTTCAGCTTCTTCTCGTTTACCGGCAGCGTCGACCAAACACCCTGAAGATCAAAGAGATTGTCATGACGACAGGAAGTCATATGTTTTTTAAGAGTGAGGCATGTAAAGTTGGCATGTAAACGTTGGCGTGTAAACGTTAGCGTACCTTAGCTTTAGCCAGAGACACGTTCTCGTGGTTGTTGCTCTTGATGAGGAAGAACCGAGCGTCTCGCAGGATGTAACGTAGCTTGCTGGTCGGGTCTGAAACAACACAGGAGTAATCTAATTACTTCACAGGCAACAATACAGGAGTAATCTGATTACTTTAAAGAAAACTAGGTGCCTATAATCTGATTAAAGAAAACTAGCCAGCTGTAATCTGATTACTTATTAGAATAAAAACTGAATGGATTATGAGTAAAGAGATTAAATCGTCTGATTGAGCTCAAGACTTTTACACAAAATCTGCTGGAATACAAAACTATGAACCAACATGTTTAAAGTTAATCATGTTAATTAATAACTAGTATTAATAATTATTAATAAAGGCCGCCTTACTCTCCATTCCTTTGCGAACAGCTCGGACCGACGACGACAGCTTCTCCTGCTTCTTCTCTGAACCTTTCAGAATAAAAGCACAGAATTAAATCACAGCAACAAAAAAGAGAGAAAACAGAGCGGCGGACATTTTTGTTTCAGGTCTTAATCTCTTCACGTAAGAAATTACGTTGTTGTCGTCGCGGGTACCTGAGGCCTCGGAGGCAGAGCCTGAGTGCACCGACTCCCCGTCGTCGGTGAAGCTGACGGACGAGGCGGAGCGCGAGTCGCCGGCCTCGCTGCGAGTGTCGTAGTCGTTTCCCTCGCCACCGCCGCGACGCTCGTACTCCTCTTCCTCGTCCTCCTCCTCGTCCTCCTTTTCTCCTTCCTCCTCCTCGTCCTCCTCCTCTTCCTCCATGCCCTCCTCTTCCTCCTCCTCGTCGTCCTCTACCTCGTGTCCCTCGTCCTCTTCCTCCTCGTCCTCTACATGGGAGGCGGCGGGGGAGGAGCTTCCTGAGCCGGGATCAGAGCCGTACTCTGCTGGCGCTGCCGCCTCTGATTGGTTGTCCCCACCGTGGGGGGAGGGGCTCGCCCGCCGCAACTTCTGAAGAAAAACAGAAAGTGAGTTTTGATTGGCTGTCAAACTGAAAGGTGATACCAGTGCCATCCTTGTCCCTGACGGTTCGTTCTGTCTCAGGGTTGTACCAGTAGTATCAGTAGTACTACTATCAGTATGAGTAGCAGTATCAGTCGTAATGCTATCAGTATGAGTAGTAGTATCAGTAGCAGTACTATCAGTATGAGTAGTTGTATCAGTAGCAGTACTATCAGTATGAGTAGTAGTATCAGTAGTACTACTATCAGTATAAGTGAATGTACTGTTTGCTGTGTACTGTAGGTAGTAGTATTAATACTAGTATCAAAGTGAAAGGTGATATGTGAATGTACTGTGGGTATTAATAGTAGTATCAGTACCTGGCTCAGAGTCTCCAGGCCTCTCTGGGACTCTCTGCGTCGGACCTCCTCCCCCCCGCGGCTCCTGGTCGCCTCTCGTGCTCCTCGCCGACCCTTCCTCTCCTCGTAGTACTCGTGACGGTAGCTGGCGGCGGCGTGGCGAGCACGGGGGCTGGACGGCGCCTTCTTAGAGGAGGAGGAAGACGAGGAGAGCAGTGGCCCCGGGGCTCTCTTATTGGTGGAGGAAGACCTGGAGGGGGTGTGGCCTGTAGAGGGGCGGAGCCTCTTTACATCCTGGCTGCCTGAGCGCTCACTCTTCCTCTTTGTTCCTGTCAGACAGAGCGAAGGGTTTAGATGAGGAAGACAACTACTGCTTCATTTAGTATTATTTATTGGCGTCAGCTGATTCATGAAGTGGTACTAGCAGTAGTAGTAGTATTATTATCAGCAGTATGAGTAGTACTACCAGTAGTATTATTATCAGGAATACGACAGGTAGAAGTAGTAGTCTTATCAGAATAAGTGGTAGTACCAGCAGTACTAGTAGTATCAGTAGTACTAGTAGTACTCATACCTTTCTTGTCACTGATGGCTCGTTCTGTCTCAGGGTTGTAGAGCTCATCGTCTTGATCTGGAGCTTCAGTCAGAATATCTTCCAGAACGTTCAGTTCTCCATCTGAAACAACAACATCATCAGTTTCAGCTCACTGACCAGAAGATAACGGACTTATTAGATCTCTTCCTTTGAGCTATTTTAAACAGATGGCAGGAAAGAGTCAAACAGAGTTAAATTCTACTTCAGTCAGTTTTAAAAACGTTTGTGATGTCTGATGTGTGTCTTTAACTGACAACTCAACTTTTACTTTACTTTGTAGAAAATACATACAAATGCATATTTGTCATGTTTCACTATTCAGACTGAAAAGGCAGAGATGTGGTTTTTAGTCAGCTCTAGTTTAAACTTTAAACTGTCAGAGAATGGATCATACCAATAAAAACAAACAGTATCAATCATTTATCTAAACCACCATTACAACTTTGCTCTATTTGACAGTAAACTGAACACTAAATAATAAATCAGTTAAATGAGAAAATAATAATAAATACAGACTTTGATGACCACTGGAACATGTTGTTATCATCTTAGTTATCAATGAATATATCTAGTACTTGTTGATTAGCCAATAAAAAAAAGTCATCATAGTTTAAAACAAGATGACTTTAAATTTACTGAGAAATAAGAGAGAAAAACGAAATGGAGATTCTGAACTGGTACTTTTAATTTAAAATAATCAATTGATGATCTAACGGTTTAAAATCCACATTTAAAAACGGAAAGGAAACTGTGTGCCTCATCATAGGGATCCTAATATTATACATTTATAATTTATAATGAGGAATACATCTAACACCCTGTGGATATATGGGTTAGACACAGAGAGACAGACACACAGAGACAGACACACACAGAGAGAAAGAGAGAGAGAGAGAGAGAGAGAGAGAGAGAGAGCAGACACACAGAGAGACAGACACACACAGAGAGAAAGAAAGAAAGAAAGAAAGAGAGCGAGAGAGAGAGAGAGAGAGAGAGAGAGAGAGAGAGAGAGAGAGAGAGAGAGAGAGAGAGACCACTTTCTGAGTGAGGTCGTAGAATCAGTAGTTTTCTTAACGGAGTCTGGTTAGCAGCTGGTTGCCGTCGTAATTAATGAACGAGAAACACGTTCAGCTAGTCGTTAACTAGCTCACGTGCTACCTGGTCACACGTCACTAACAGCTTCATTAATAACTGATCAATAAACCCGCTGATTATCGATCTGCAGCTGAAAGGACACAAGTCTCAACAGAACAAAAGACATTAGCACACATGCTAATAATGCTAACGGCCGCTAACAAAGCCGCCTGTCTCGTGCGCCTCACCTTTATCCTCGCGCCGGTCGGCCGCCATCACAGCGGCTATGACGCGCTCCGGGCAAAACACTTCAGTTAAAAAAACAAACCTAAAAAGTTTTATTGTTTTGATTAAAACACGAAATAATCAGAAGAAAACCGACTAGAGAGCAGCTGAGAGACAGAAAATGGCGGATTTGAGTCTGTTGTTGTGGCTTCTTCTTCTGCTGGTGTACAAAAGCAGCGTTCTGGTGAACTACCGCCACCTCTCGGACGGAGAGGCCACTTCCGGTTATTCCTAAAGTTTTAATAAAGTAGCTATTTATTTTATTTTATTTTTAATTATCAGCAATAATATATATGCAGGCTAGCTAGATGTAATATATGTAATTAGCTTAGTTCATTTAAATAAAACTGTATCCATAAAAAAATATGTTTTTATTAAACAATTATTATAATTATTGATATATATAATATTTGTTTAATTATCAGCAATATATATATATATATATATATATATATATATATATATATATATATGCTAGCTAGATTAAATATGTAATTATCAGTATGATTCTATATTAGGTTATGAAGTGGACATATGAGTTAAATTATCACAGTGTCTCAATGTGTTCCCTATAGTCTTAGTTCATGTAAAACAACAACAACAACTAAACTGTATTGTATTCATGAAAATAAATATTTGTATTGTAGTACAACATGGAAAAGATTCAAAACTAAACCTTCCATAACTGCTAAAATGTCTGTTAAAAAATAAATGAAAACAAACGGACGTTTATTCATTTGGGTTTTTTAATCCGACCTCACACCGAACAGCGACTTCTAGACCAGGTAAATGAACCGAAATCTAGTTAATTACTGCAGGACCGTGGGGGATTTGTTTTGAAAATCCCATACAGGAAGTGGTTCGTGTTGACGCGCAGCCCCGTCCAACCGGAAGTCCACGTCAGTACTGAGACCAGGACTGAAGACAAAACTTTAACCCGAACTGAAGCTGTTTGAATTTAAACCAGTTTTTTTAATTAAATCTTATTTATTTTTTCTTATTTTTGGAGACTGAAAATGGCGGACGAGGCCACGCGCAGGGCCGTGTCGCAGATCCCGCTGCAGAAGACGCACGCGGGGCCGCGGGACCGCGCGCTGTGGCCGCAGCGGCTGAAGGAGGAGTACCAGGCTCTGATCCACTTCGTGGAGCAGAACAAGGCGGCGGACAACGACTGGTTCCGCCTCGAGTCCAACGCGGACGGCACGCGCTGGACCGGCATGTGCTGGTTCATCCACGAGCTGCTGCGCTACGAGTTCCGGCTGGAGTTCGACATCCCGGTGACGTACCCGGACACCGCGCCCGAGGTCGCGATCCCGGAGCTGGACGGTAAGACCGCGAAGATGTACCGCGGCGGAAGGATCTGCCTCACGGACCACTTCGCGCCGCTCTGGGCCCGGAACGCGCCGCGCTTCGGTCTCGCGCACCTGATGGCGTTAGGGCTCGGACCCTGGCTCGCGGTGGAAATCCCGGACCTGATCAGCAAGGGTCACGTGATCCACAAGGAGCAGCAGCGCGAGGCGGCGGCGGCGGAGTGACGTCACCGGACGAACACGTTGAACACTGATATAATACATCTGAAATAAACTGAAATTAATTTCACTATTTGCTGGAGATTAATGTGATGGAACAAAAAAAATAAATAAATAAATATTGAAATTCAATGAAAATGTTCTGTAGCAATTAAAAATAAGTTTAGAGTTGATTCTGAGTGAAACATTAAAATGTTATGGACATAAACATTCACAAAAACATCAAATGAGTCATTAATATCAGTTAAAGTGACAGAACTTACTGGGTTTAGTTCAGGTTATCACAATATGAACAGTCTGGTCTCAACCAGGAGGGACAAAGTTAAAATAAAATGACAGCTGACATTTTATTTAAAGTATAATGTATATTCTATATATTGTTTGGTGAAAAGCAGAACATGTTCTGCAGTTTGACAAATAAAGTTTGAAAAGAAATTAGTTTTATTTTATCAAATTATTGTATTGTTTATTTTTTATATTTTTGGATGTATTTTTTCAATAAATAATGGATTAATATACATATTAATCAGTCCAAATAAATGAGGGAAGTTTGATCAGAGTTGTATTTAAACTGATAATTCATAAGAACTTATAACTTTATATTAAATGTTAATGACGTTAGTGGACGATCTTGAACTAAAAACTGAATTTAGATGTAACTTTTGTGCTTTTATTCATAAAAAATGATATAAATACATGAACAAGAGTTTATGGTTTTATAAAGGACATTGTAGATATCGTGACAAACATTTTATTATTAGTTTAATGTGAGTTGATGTCATCCAGATAATAAAAAGTCAGCTTTTGTTAGTGTTTTATTTTCATCTTTATTTGTAGTTTCAGTGTTTGTAGTTTCATTCTCAGTAAACTTGAATAAGCTCCGCCCACTCCGCCAGAGGCCACACCCCATTTTCCTGCACATTGCTAGGCGACGACTTCCAGTCCCAGCTCCTCACCGGGACGTTCCAGGTGGAACCGTAGTTTGCCGTCACGTAGTCGAGCGTTTCACAGGGAACACGAACCTTCAGCTCCAGAAGCTCCGCCCAGCACAACGAGAACCGGGGGAAGATGTACCTGATGTACAAAAACACAAAAAATACTTCATAAAGAGTTTATAACAACGAGAACCGGAGGACGATGTACCTGGTGTACAAAAACACAAAAAAATACTTCATAAAGAGTTTATAACAGCGAGAAGTTTATAACAAAAACATTTTCATGAATTTATAAAATTACCACTTGGGTGCGCAAAAAACTGTTACACTTCCTAAGTTTCAAAATAAAATGCGTAACAAAAACTATATTTTTACTTTTTCACAAAAACCACCTAAACATCAAAAAACTAATTTACCAACAAACGTGAACAATCTGACAGAAAAATAACACTTAGTTTATTAGTATGATTAAATTACTTCCATTAATATTTACGGTTTTTAAAAACAGTTTTAAAATTAAATAACAGAAACATTTACTTGAACTTCCTTCCGCTCTTTGCCTGAGTTCCTCCGTTCCAAACGACGTTTCCATCATCGTAGAAAAAGAAAACGTCCAGTTTGACATCGTCACTCAGAAAGGAAAGTTCCAGACTGTCCCCCACCTGCATTTCAAAATAAAACATGCCTTCAAAATAAATTACACACTTACTTCAGAATCAATTCATACCATCTTGACACATACCAGATTAAGAGTGAAAATTTAAAACAAAATGATAATAAAAAAAATCTTCAACATAAAGCGCACACACCTGCTTTACAAGCAGAAAGTTGATCAAATATGTTAAATAACCAAATTAAAAGTAAGGGAGTATAATATTGTTTAAATAAAAAACTGTAAAGACAAAAATTAAAAGTATATAGTTTTCACCTTTCCAAACTTGTGTTTGAGTGACAGTCCGGCATCCCTGAAAGCTGCGACAATGTCCGACCGGAAGTCCTCGATGAAAATGCCGATGTCGACGTCTCGACTGTACGAGATGACGCTGCACTGCCTGAACCAGCCTGCAGGGGGAGACACAACGCTCTAACGTCAAACAACTCACTCTTTACACTTCTATAGAAGAGACACGGTGACGTCGTTGTCAAAGTGAACATCAGGAGCTAACAGCGTGTTCCAGAGGTGGAGGATTTGTTGGACCTCTTTCATTCCTTCAAACAGCTTCTCTAAAAGATATTTGTTCATATCCAGATACCTGTTGATGTCCAAGTCCTTTATGATGTTTCTCCTTCTGTTCTTCTGGACATCATCTCTACTCCAGCTCTACTAGGGTTGCAAAGGGGCGCAAAATTTCCGGTAAATTTCCGGAAACTTTCCATGGGAAGTTAAGCTCGGGAATTTTGACCATTTTTTTTTGTAAAAGCATTTAACAGGGAACTTAAATGTAGTTGAGAACAATATTGATTGATTACTTGGTACGTTTATTTGTATACAGTAGGCTAACTTTTTACAGCAATGAGAGTAGGATGTAGGTATGTCCACATAAAAGTACACCATCACCTTGATTATTCGCGGCTGTTGGGGTCCATCAAAAAGCACGAGTTGGGCGACTTATCATAAATAAAAGTAATTACTGCCAATGAAAGGCTGAGCAATAAAGACGTAATTCAAAACTATATTTTAAAGCTGTATGGAATGCAGCACATGCTGTGTTTCTTTGCAAAGGATGTAGCTAGCTATTGTAAACCAAATTTTTTTTTCTCTCAACCCGACATGATCAAATACGTCAAATGAAAGCATTCCTCCATCACGTGCACACTACAGCAGGGCTATTGAGGCCACACTACTGCATTTGAGCAATGAAAGAATAAAGTTCTACTCACAAATGGATTAAGTCAAAAATGTAATTTTCAAAATTTGTATTAGAAATGTTTGCATGCATGTCTGCTTATGACAAAACAAAATGTTGTTTTGTATATGACAAGGTAAATACAGTTAAATTACCCCAAAATTTCCAGTTTATTCCCGTTAATTCCCATGGAAAGTTTCCAACTTTGAATATTCCCAGAATTTTGCAACCCTAAGCTCTACTAACTGTTGACTAGTTGGTTTGTGTTCAGCACACAGAGCAGCTGGTCAACAGGAAGGAGACGTAAAGACACTCTTTCTTACCCAGACAGGTTCCACTGCTCAGCCAGAACGGGACGTCGAGCTGAGCGAGGGTTCGAGCGGCCAAATGAAGCAACGACTTCACTTTCCTCCGAAACTCCACCGCCTCTGGAGACGAGTCATCGGGGTAGAGCTACAGTCACACACGAGAGAGAGAGAGAGAGAGACAGAGACAGACAGACAGAGAGAGAGAGAGAGAGAGAGAGAGAGAGAGAGAGAGAGAGAGAGGTTTATTTTCACGCATTTCTATTTTTTTACGACTTTTATTTCCATTAGACGGTTTAAAAAATGTTCCCCCTTCCCTTTCACAATAAAAGCCCTGTATCCCCTGTCTGTCTGACCTGCAGGAAGTTGCGGGCGTCACGGTAATGGCACTCCAAGAATCGAGCCTGTCGTTGCTCTGACAGAAAACGAGAAACGTTGCGCGGGATTCGAACGTCGAGGCCGTCCAGAACCGTCAGGATCAGCTCCGGCCTGCAGGGGGCGACCACACAAAACAAACAACAGATATAATGTTTATCAGCTGTTTTATTAACATCTTGATTTAGATTAAACCTGCTCACCTTGTGGTTTAGTTTTCTAACTGGCAGTGAAGGCAACATTGCTAAAGAATTAAAAAAATAGCCTCTCAGACTCCATTCCTGGATTAATCTTGTGTTATTTAACTGCATGTTTTAAAGAGCCGTTCTCCCTTTACATGATAAAAGGTCTTCACACTGAATATAAGAAGATCTTCACTGTATCAGGTCAGTTTTTATTTCTTTATTTGTAACAGATTGTTGGAAACAGCGAGGCCAACACTAATGCTAACAGTGAGGCTAACACTAATGCTAACAGCAAGACTAAATCTAATGCTAACAGTGATGCTAACAGCAAGGCTAACACTAATTCTAACAGCGAGGCTAAATCTAGTGCTAACGGTGAGGCTAACAGCAATACAAAATGTTCTTTCAGGGCAGAACTGAACCAGGTTTCACCTGTCGTAGGATCCAGAATGACGTCCGTAGTCGAGCAGTTTGAAAGGAGCAAAGCTTCGGTCCACGTTGGATTTGAGGCGCAGAGCTCCGTGCCACAGGTAGTTCCCGCTCCGCTCATACAGGAACACCACCTGGGACAAAATAAATGTATTAACCGTGAAGCCCTAAGCCTTTTTGTAGGCCTCTCCTCGATTTTTGCAACCCATAGTAAAGAGAGTGATTTTCGTCTAAATATAAGGTGTATTTTAATAGTTTTGGTGTTTTAATAAAGGTAACACGTGTGAAATTTGTTCTGATTTGTAAATATCAGTATATATGTTACTGGTTAAGAGAACATTAAGATGGAACACAGCACAAATTGAAATTCTTTATCTCTGATTATAAATTAATCCAATTTTGATAAGATATTTTTTTTTTAATGTTGAAGTTGAAAGCTTTTATCCTCTCCAGATCATAGCCCAATGGGTTGAAAGTCTCTCTGCACAATGTTTTCTTTGATAAAGTGAAGCATTCAAGAGCTAGAGAGATTAGAGTGCAGAGATTTCAGCCGAGGTCAACCAAAATGTCATTTGGTTCCAGCTGTTCCATTGTAATTGTATATAGTATATAATTATATATTTCACTTCTTTTATGACTAATAGTGTTCAATCTATCATATGCAGCAGTTTGGCATCATTTAGAAAGCCTGGATCCTCTCTGAGCCTTTTTATGTCTGTCATCCATGGGATTTTCTCATCTGGCTTCCACTCCAGGTCTCATAGCTCAGCCTATGGTTGGTCGATTTCAGTCAATGGACCCTCCTTAGAAGTGTCTGAGTCCTGGCTACCAAACAAACACATCGTGATTTTGATAGACAGAAGCGTTAGCCAGTAGGAAGTAAATCCGTGGCGCGTCACCTGAACCGTGCGCAAAAGATCGCCGTGGGGGGGATGGGTTCCTTTGTTAGCCGGGCCCTTGTTTCTGCACGGGGGACATTTCAGAGACGCACCGGAAATACGTAGAAATATTGTTGATGGAAATAAGCGGAGATTTACAGCAGAACAACAAAAAGGTAAGGAGCTTTGGATGATTTTGAAGGATATTACGCATTGTGTTTCTGGTGTTTGTTTGCTCACAGCCTTGTGAGGGTTTACCGGAGAGACGATCTGATAGTAGTTTTGGAATCTGTGTCGAATACTCGTGCTTTTTGCTATTTCGGCTGCCTATGCTAACCGTTAGCTTTGTTATGCTAACTCGGAGAAGAGCGAGTTATGGCTAGAAATACGTGATTTTGTGATAAATCTTTTATTTGCGTATACTATTTGTGTAGAATGGTGTTTGGAGTGTGTAAGAATGTCTTAGATTGTTTGTTTTACCCAGATTTTGAATTTTTTTTTTTCATATTCATAAATACATGCAAATGGACATTTTTGGACGGTAAATGCTACAGCGGACCCGAATTCGGGTCCGTCGGGCTTAACAGGTTTTACTATCTAACACCACCTGAGACAAAATACATTTATTAATATCTAACACCACCTGGGAGAAAGTAATCATATACAAATCCATAACAACCTGGACAAAATTCAAATATTTCAATATGAAATTAAAAGGAAGAGAGAAACAAGGTGAAACATCTGAGCCCAAACACACCTGAACGCTATCATGTCAAAGAAGGTTGTTAGGTGTCGACCAGTGACACTCACTCACCTGTATGACGTAACCGTGGAGGCGGAACAGGAAGTGGAGGGGGATCTCCTCTCCTGATAGGTTGTCCAGACTGGCCAATCGCGGGTCTTCTCCTCGCAGCTCCAGCAGCTCGAAGCCTTTCTGCTCGGCAGCCAATAGGAAGCCGGGCTGAAAGACAAAAACAAAAATAAATATAAAATAAAATATTTGACTAAAAAAGAGACAAAAAATTATTCTGCCCCTTCCACTTTTAATAGTTGTCCTCTTCTTCTTTGTCATCCAACTTCAGCTAACCTGTCACGTAAACATCCGGTAGCTAACGTTAGCTAGTTAGCTTTATTAGCTTTGTTTATTTTATTGTTAGCTAGCTAGAACAAATGAACAATCGTACTTTGAGAAACGTCTCAGCTAAGATGCTCTGTTAAAGAAGGCGCATCGGGAAGCTCTTGGGATTCACAGAAGCTAGCTAGCTATGTGTTCAATTGTTTGTAAGCCAACGCTAGTGAAATCTGTGCTCTTCACACATCACACGCTCACCTCGTACTTCCACAGGTTGGCATGCAGAGCGAAGGACGTGACTGGTCGGCCGGTGCACAGGAAGCTGCAGTGCGGCTCGCGCACCAGCCGGTCACGCTGCCGCAAAGCATCCTGGGAGAGCAGCGTCAGGGCGGCGGTGTCGGCGAGGAACAACGGCAGCCCGAAGTGACGAGCTAACCCCAGAAACTTCTTCACCGTTTGCTGCGGAGAACAGACAGAGATAGGAAGTAAAATAAAAGCTTTTTTCATCTGTCATCACTGCAAAGAGTACTACGAACACCAATGCTAACACTAATGCTAACAAAGAGGCTATCCGCATGGCTTACACTAACAGTTATGTTAACAGTGAGGACAAATCTAATGCTAACAGTGATGTTAACAGCGAGTCTAACACTAATGCCAACAGTGCGACTAACAGCGAGGCTAACACTAATACTAACAGCGAGGCTAAATCTAATGCTAACAGCGAGGCTGACACTAATGCTAACAGTGATCATCACAGCGAGGATAACACTAATACCAACAGTGATCATAACAGCCAGGCTAACACTAATGCTAACAGTGATCATAACAGCAAGGCTAACCCTACTGCTAACAGTGATCATAACAGCGAGGCGAACACTAATGCCAACAGTGATCATAACAGCGAGATTAACAGTGATCATAACAGCGAGGCCAACATTACTGCTAACAGTGATCATAACAGCGAGGCTAACACTAATGCTAACAGTGATCATAACAGCGAGGCTAACACTAATGCTAACAGTGATCATAACAGCGAGGCTAACACTAATGTTAACAGTGATCATAACAGCGAGGCTAACACTAATGCTAACAGTGATCATAACAGCAAGGCTAACACTACTGCTAACAGTGATCATAACAGCGAGGCGAACACTAATTCTAACAGTGATCATAACAGCGAGGCGAACACTAATTCTAACAGTGATCATAACAGCGAGGCTAACAATGATCATAACAGCGAGGCCAACATTACTGCTAACAGTGATCATAACTGCGAGGCTAACACTAATGCTAACAGTGATCATAACAGCGAGGCTAACACTAATGCTAACAGTGATCATAACAGCGAGGCTAACACTAATTCTAACAGTGATCATAACAGCAAGGCTAACACTACTGCTAACAGTGATCATAACAGCGAGGCGAACACTAATTCTAACAGTGATCATAACAGCGAGGCTAACAATGATCATAACAGCGAGGCCAACATTACTGCTAACAGTGATCATAACTGCGAGGCTAACACTAATGCTAACAGTGATCATAACAGCGAGGCTAACACTAATGCTAACAGTGATCATAACAGCGAGGCTAACACTAATGCCAACACGATACCGACTCACCCATTGGAGGTCGTTGGCGGTCAGGTGACCTGTCCGGCTCAGGATGTAAGGCCCGGGCTGCAGAAGAAAGGCATGTTGGGAAATCTGATGATGATAAATGTAAAAAAAGCAGCTGCTTTGCTGAGACTTTGTTATATTGAGGTAATATTTATAATTCATGATAGTGGCTTTTACATTCTTTAAGTTTTATAAAATTAACATTTACTAATATTTGTATTCTACAATCTTAGCTTTTACAAGATTATATTTTATAATATTAGCTTTTATCATATTGACAAAATAAAGTCCAGTTTCAATAGTGTTGACGTCACTTTTTTTCCAGCAAATACTACAAACATGATTCAGTGATTATAATAATATTATCTGTTTATAAGAATTCCCCATGACTGACTTATTGATTCTTCCATCAGTTGATCGATGGATGTGATTGGTTCCTTTTTGCTTGTTCCTGTTTAAGTGGCTCACCTGGCTGACGTACTTCCGGTAGTAATATAACTGGAACAGCAGAAACACGGAGCTGCTAACGATCAGCAGCGTTAAAACGACCGTCCGGTTCACACGAGGCATCCGGTAACACTGCACGGTGACCGGCTCCTCATGACACCCAAACCGGAGCTCTCAGTTCGTGATTAACGGCGGTTAAACCATAAAACGGCGCAAAAACCACTGAGCTGTTCGCAACGTCCAGAACCGGCGCCATCTTTAAAACATTCATAACCGCTTCCAGCTGGGACTTTCAAAGTAAAAGCCTGGGTAATACGGTTTTGTGAAGTTGGCGAGAGAAACAACTTCCCACCGGCCCTTCACAATAAAGGTCCTATAACTATACGAAGACAGTACATGTGTACTTTTACTACTGATACTTTTATTGTATAAAGCGGATAATACTTTAGTACTTTCACTACTGATACTTTTACCACATGAAGCTGAGAATACAGTCTACATTTACTGCAGATACTTTAACTACATAGAGCTGATAATACTGCAGTACTTTTACTGCTGATACTTAGTACTATATAAAAATGATAATACTTCAGTACTTTTACTGCTAATACTTTAACTACATGAAGCCGATCATACTTGTATACTTTTACTATATAAAGCTGATACTACTTTAGTAATTTTACTACTTACACTTTTACCACATAAAGCTGAGAATACTTGTGCACTTTTACTACTGATACTTGACATGAAGCTGACAGTACTTGAGTAATTTTACAGCTGATACTTAAAAGCTGAGAATTCTTGAATAACTTTACTACTAATATTTTAACTACATGAAGCTGACAGTACTTCTGTACTTTTTAATAAGTATTAAATGCAGGATTATTTAATAATAACTATTACTTCCTTGTAACAGAGTATATTGTACATTGTGGTAAAGGTACTTTTCATTGGAGTACTTCTTTACACACACACACACACACACACACACACACACAGACAGACACAGACACAGACACAAGATGGCGGACCGCAGCGGCAGCAGTTTCTCCATAACAATAAGGCCGAGTTAGTTAAACTTCTCCCGGACTTTGTGAAACACTTTTCCCGCCGTGACCGTTAGACATGTGCGGCCTCCGCCGCGACTAACGGTTCGTTTACTGGCTGCGTGAGTTTCTCCCGGTGATGTTCTGTTAAACCTCTGCCGTCTAAAGCGGACTTTTCTCCGAATCGAGAAAGGTAAGAACGGCCGTGCTGTTAGCTTAGTTCCATGTTAGCTTAGCTCAATCTTAGCCTAGCTCAATCTTAGCTTAGCTCCATGCTAACCGTTTGTTTTGGTTGGATGTCGGTGGTTGGACGTGTCTGTGGATAGACCGGTGGACGTTTAACCGGGTTTAACGGTGACGGGAAGAGGAGGACGGTGTTTAATGAACCGAATAAACCGACAGATAGATGATATTTCTGGATGTATTCTGGGGAAATGGAGATAAAGTAGCGGGTTAGTGTTAGTCGTGATGTGATGTTGAGCTAACGGCTAACAGAGCTGCTGCTATTGTCACAAATAATTCACAGAAACACCACTAGTGTA
>NW_027176985.1:0-50000 GCF_023349555.1 Cebidichthys violaceus | reverse complement strand
CACAGTACTACTCAAATACTGAACACAGTACTACTGAAACACTGTACACAGTACTACTCAAATACTGAGCACTGTACTACTCAAATACTGCGTACAGTACTACTCGCATACTGCCCACAGTACTACTCAAATACTGCCCACAGTACTACTGAAACACTGTACACAGTACTACTCAAATACTGCTCACAGTACTACTCAAATACTGCGTACAGTACTACTCGCATACTGAACACAGTACTACTCAAATACTGAACACAGTACTACTGAAACACTGTACGCAGTACTACTCAAATACTGAGCACAGTACTACTCAAATACTGCGTACAGTACTACTCGCATACTGCACACAGTACTACTCAAATACTGAACACAGTACTACTGAAACACTGTACACAGTACTACTCAAATACTGCTCACAGTACTACTCAAATACTGCGTACAGTACTACTCACATACTGCACACAGTACTACTCAAACACTGAACACAGTACTACTCGCATACTGCACACAGTACTACTCGCATACTGCACACAGTACTACTCAAATACTGTACACAGTACTACTCAAATACTGAACACAATACTACTCAAAAACTGAACACAGTACTACTCAAACACTGCCCACAGTACTATTGAAATACTGCACACGGTACTACTGAAACACTGCACACGGTACTACTGAAATACTGCACACAGTACTACTGAAATACTGCACACAGTACTACTGAAACACTGTACACAGTACTACTGAAATACTGCACACAGTACTATTGAAACACTGCACACAGTACTACTCAAATTCTGCACATAGTACTACTGACAAGAATACTGACAGCAGAAATTTGATTATTAGTTTTGTTAATACTACAGATTATTAGTATTTAAGTACAGAAAGGAACATACGGCTCTCTCTCTCGCTCTCTCTCTGTCTCTCTCGCTCTCTTTCTCTCTTGCTCTCTTTCTCTCTCTCGCTCTCTTTCTCTCTCTTTCTCTCTCTCGCTCACTCTCTCTCTCTCTTTCACTCACTCACACATACTATACTATACTCACACATATATATATATATATATATATATATATATATATATATATATATATATATATATATATATATATATATATATATATATATATATATATATATCTGTGTGTCTCTCTCTGTCGCTCTTGCTCTCTTTCACTCACTCACTCACACATATTCATTTATATATGTATGAATATGATATCTATCTGTGTGTCTCTCTCTTTGGCCCAGAATAGACCTGTGGTATTTTTCACCAATCATGAGCCTCTGAATGAGATCCATGTTGTTGTTCAGAGTGAGATGTTTGTGTGTTTGAGGATCTCTGGTTCTCCCAGAGAGGACTCAGGAAACCCGTCAGAGTGAGAAGTCTGTCCTCTCTTCTTCCTCTGTTGTCTTTCTTTCTGATGCCTGTTTTTTGTATTTTACTTCCTGTTGTTGTTTACATTTCTTTATGCTTTCTCTCTTTCAACCATCCTCTGTGTGTCTTTATGTTTTTCATTTATCGTGTTTTGTTCGTGTTTAGTTCCTTTCCAACTTTTCTTGTTTTAGTTTTTCTTGCTTTCGTTCATGTTCTGACTCTATTTCTTCCGTTCTCATTGTTACTGTCTGTTTCTTTCTGTTGATAGTTTTTGTTTGTCTTATTTTCACGTCTGTCTCTCTGTGTGCTTGTTGTCCTTTAACTTGTAGTTTTATTTTTCTTTATTGTCCTTGTCCTTCCTCACACTCACTTCCCGTTTCCCGTTTCCTGTTTCCCGTTTCCTGTTTACTGTCGATGAGCAGAAACACACATGGACAGTGTGAGTAGTATTAGTTTCCATCATGTCGCTGTATGAACGCTGCCGTTTCATCGTGGTGAGTCAAGAAAAGAGGATTTACTCTGAAAAACTAGGCGAGAGACACAGACGGAGAGAGAGAGAGAGAGATTCATGTATTAATATGATTAATATTTGTGTTGTTGTGTCATCGGGATTTTATTTTGTGACTCCCCATCAGCAGACCAGAAAAACACACTTGTGATTTAACACTGTACCGCTTTTATTTTCTTAACTTAAAACAGGAAGTGCTGAAGCAGCTGCAGGGCACCATAGAAGAAGATTCCGGAGAGGCGTCTGGCTCTCAGCTGGAGCTCATCGAAAGACTGAAAGGTGAACAAAGTAAAGGCACACACACAGACATATTTATATATGTATTTATATATACACATACACACATATACATTCTCTATAACCTGATAACTGTGTCTCTTCTCCTCCAGAGATGAGCCTGGAGTCTGCAGGGTTTAAGGCCCGGTCGAGGCCTCCTCTGCCCCCCTCGTCCTCCTCCAGCTCGGCCTCTTCTGGTTCTGGAGCTGGAGGAGCAGCTGGAGGCTCCGGAGCTCCAGGCCCCTCAACCACCACTGGCTTCCCCAGGAGAGGGCTGCCGACTGCGGGCAGAGACGGCCATGACCGCTGCCTGGAGGAGCTCGAGAAGGAGAGGTACTGCTAAGAGTACTAACAGTACTACTGAGTGTACTACTGAGAGTACTGACGGTACTTTAATACTGTAGCTAGTGATTTACTGACTACATTAAAAAATACAATAAAAATGTATATATTAGTACTGTCAGATTTAAAATGCTCTCTCTCTCTCTCTCTCTCTCTCTCTCTCTCTCTCTCTCTCTCTCTCTCTCTCTCTCTCTCTCTCTCTCTCTCTCTCTCTCTCTCTCTCTTTGATTGGCTTCTCTCTATCTCTGCTTTGTGATTGGCTGCTGCTCCCTGACAGGTCTCTCCTATTGGCTGAGCTGGAAAAGGAGGAGAAGGAGAAGGACTGGTACTACGCTCAGCTGCAGAATCTCACCAAGAGGATTGACAGTCTGCCGCTCACTGAGAACGTAAATACTCTTTTTACACGTTTTTTGTTGTTGTCCCCTCTCTAAATACTACAATACCCATAAGCCCTGGCTGCTCTGGGCGAGGTTTATGCATGACGGGAGTTTTTCTCGTGTCAGTTCACTCTGCAGACGGACATGAGTCGCCGTCAGCTGGAGTTCGAGGCCCGTCAGATCCGCTCGGCGATGGAGGAGCAGCTGGGCTCCTGTCAGGAGATGGAGAGGAGAGCTCAGGTGAGATCACACCTGGAGGCTGGTTCACCTGTGTGAACCCCGACACTCAAACCTGACGTGTGTGTGTGTGTGTGTGTGTGTGTGTGTGTGTGTGTGTGTGTGTGTGTGTGTGTGTGTGTGTGTGTGTGTGTGTGTGTGTGTGTGTGTGTGTGTGTGTGTGTGTGTGTGTGTGTGTGTGTGTGTTCAGGACCGCGTGTCTCGTATTCAGCAGATCGATAAGGACATCCTGCGACTGGGAGCACGGCTGCAGGTAAGCTCACCTGTTCTTTGTTGTAATTATAGTTTTCTACAGAATTTTCAGAAGATTTTCAAAATAAAATATGAAAGAAATGGTTTTTTCCATCCGCTCCTGTCTAAAATAATGCGCTTAAGCATTTTATTTTTTGTCGTCAAAAAGACATTTTATATTTTTCAGGTGAGAAAGGAACCATTTAACGCTGATGGTACTACTGACAGTAGTACTACTTTAAATACTTCTACTACTAATGGTATTGCTGAGAGTTTTAGTGTATACTGATACTGCCACCACCACTGTGCTGTTTCTGCTTGTGGTACTAATACACAGAAAATACACAAAGAAGCCAGAGAAAGAGAGGTACTATTGATTCGGCTAATACTGTAAATACTACAATACTTGAACACATTCATACTAGTACTGCTACTACAAATACTGGTTGGTTTACTGCTGCCACAAATATTACTTCTACTGTTTATACAACAAAAAACTACGGGTACAAAACGGTTAAGTATATAGATATATAGTGAATTGTAAGTCGCTTTGGATAAAAGCGACTGTAATGGTAATGGCTAATACTGTTGCCGTACTATTACAGTACTGGTACTTCTGCACATTGTACTACTATCACTGTAGCTGTGAGTAGTACTGCTAACACTACTGTTAGTACTATTATACATCTTTTTATTTGCCTAAAATAATGTGCTTAGGTTTTTTATCTTTTGTGTAGTCAAAATATAAAAAGCTTTTTTATAATTTTGATTATTGTTCATGTGAGAAAGGGGGGAATATTTACATGCACATAGGGGTGTAACGATACACGTATTGGCATTGAACCGTTCGGTACGGGGCTCACGGTTCGGTACGCATTACAAACCGAACAATAATAATATTAAATTGCTTTTGAAAAAAAATATAGCTGAAATTGGTGGAGCCACTATGCTCAAACATGGCAACCCACCCGACGTAACGTGATGTCCTTCCCTGATTCGCCACGCTCCTATCACGTGACCGATGTTCACAAACAACAACAGTCTTGATTACCGATCGACTACCAGGTTAATTCAACATGGACAACTGATTACAGGTGTTGTTGACCGTGTTGTCTTTACTAGCAGCTGTTGTTCAGTTAAAGTCCTCATTATTACGGTGGAAACAGCTGTTAATGGAGCGATTAGTGAGCGGCGTGACCAGCGGAGTTATCAGACCTACCGAGCGGCCCTCTGAAGTAACGGTTAGCGGCTTTAGAGAGGACGGACACAAAACGGAGGACTTTCCTTTTCTTATTAATGTTTATCTTGTTCTGTACAACAAGTTAACACACATAAACTATAAAGGAACAAAACATGGATTGCTCTCCAGTAGGACAGAGACTTCAGCAGAGCTACGAGTGAGAACAGACAACGACACTGAGGGAACGAGTGTGACGAGTGTTGATCACATTTATGGATCATAATCTATTACATTTTTATGTGTAAGTGTTGCTTTTAATGTAAATATGAGATAGAGATAGAGCAAGAGCCGCAGTGCTGTAACTAAGTCTGAAAAATAAAACTTCTAAAGCTTTCCAGGAAATGTGTCTGTTTGAGTTTATAGAGGAAGATTTTAGAGAAGATCTTAAGTATCAAACACAACCTTTCATTTTTAAAGACTACTTGAGAGTCTCACCAGCGAGGATTTGGCATTTCTGCTTTTTTGCTGTACTGAAAACGTACCGAACCGTGGCACCACTGTATCGTATTGAACCGAACCGAGAATTTTGTGAAACGTTACACCCCTACATGCACACCTTAAAACCGTCTGGATAGCGCTATGCTAACGCTATTTTATGCTATCGCTAAACCGGAAGAACGAATATAATTGCGTTAGAGCCGGAAGTGATAAAAAAGGGGCGGGGCATCATAAATGTGAGTAAACAGCTGGTGGAGCTAATTCTACAGTCAGGTGCCATTAAGCCACCACAGAAGAAGAAGACTTTCTTTTGAGTATTTTCTGGAAATTCAGTTGTATTTCTCTCTCTCTCTCTCTCTCTCTCTCTCTCTCTCTCTCTCCTCCCCCCCCCCCCCCCCCCCCTCCCTCCCTCCCTCCCTCTCCCCAGGTGGAGGAAGCTCAGGGGGCGACCGACAGCAGCGGATTGGCCGGAGCTCAGGTGAGCTCCAGCGGCCGGTTGGACCAAGAGGCAGCCAATGAGACGAGCTACTCTGTGCCTCGACGAATCACCAGCCACCTCGGAACGAAGGTGATTAAATCTGCCTAGCAACACAACTACAAAAACTCCTAACCCTCCACCAAATCTGTTCCCCCCTACAGGTGGAGATGGTGTACACTGTATAAAGTTTTGTGTCGCCCCCTACAGGTGGTGATGGTGTACACTGTAAATAGTTTTCTGTGTCGCCCCCTACAGGTGGAAATGGTGTACACTGTAAATAGTTTTCTGTGTCGCCCCCTACAGATGGAGATGGTGTACACTGTAAATAGTTTTCTGTATCACCCCCTACAGGTGAAGATGGTGTACACTGTATAAAGTTTTCTGTTTCGCCCCCTGCAGGTGGAGATGGTGTACAGTCTTCTGTCGATGTTGGGGACTCACGATAAAGACGACATGTCGCGGACGCTGCTCGCCATGTCAAGCTCGCAGGACTCGTGCATCGCAATGCGTCAGTCTGGCTGTCTGCCGCTGCTCATCCAGCTGCTGCATGGCAACGACAAGGACTCCCTGCTGCTAGGTAAGCTAGTTCCCACAGAAGTGAAGTGTTCTTGTCTGTTTCTCACAGGTAACTCACCTGTTCGCTTACATTAGGTAACTCCCGCGGCAGCAAAGAGGCTCGTGCGCGTGCGTCGGCTGCGCTGCACAACATCGTTCACAGTCAGCCTGACGACAAGAGGGGCCGGCGGGAGATCAGAGTGCTCCACCTGCTGGAGCAGGTCCGCCATTACTGCGAGGAGTGTTGGAGCTGGCAGGAGAACCACGAGAGGGGCGTTGATCAGGAGGACAACCCCAGTGAGTGATGTCACACACACACTGACCAATCAGGAGGACAGACAGCAATATGTATATTATGTGTAATAGTTAATGTATAGTGTCAACACAGCGTTTCAAAGATGGAGAGAAATGTTGCTAATAAAGTAAACCATAACTAGAAATGGAGAGATGTTGGGCAACGTGTTCACAGAATTATACACACATAATATAGATATATAATATTTATACTGCGTCTTCAGTGCCGTCTCCAGTGGAGCATCAGATCTGTCCGGCCGTCTGCGTCCTCATGAAGCTTTCATTTGATGAAGAACATCGACACGCCATGAACGAACTCGGTCAGTAGGACCATCAACTGGTTTAATGTTTGACTGGTTTAATGTTTGGCTGGTTTAATGTTTGGCTGGTTTAATGTTTGACTGGTTTAATGTTTGGCTGGTTTAATGTTTGACTGACTGGTTTAATGTTTGACTGACTGGTTTAATGTTTGACTGACTGGTTTAATGTTTGACTGGTTTAATGTTTGACTGGTTTAATGTTTGGCTGGTTTAATGTTTGACTGACTGGTTTAATGTTTGACTGACTGGTTTAATGTTTGACTGGTTTAATGTTTGACTGACTGGTTTAATGTTTGACTGACTGGTTTAGTGTTTGACTAATGTAATGTCTGACTGGTTTAATGTCTGACTGGTTTAATGTTTGACTGGTTACTGGTTTAATGTTTGACTGGTTTAATGTTTGGCTGGTTTAATGTTTGACTGACTGGTTTAATGTTTGACTGACTGGTTTAGTGTTTGACTGACTGGTTTAATGTTTGACTGACTGGTTTAATGTTTGACTGGTTTAACGTCTGACTGGTTTAACGTCTGACTGGTTTAATGTCTGACTGGTTTAATGTTTGACTGGTTTAATGTTTCATCTCTGGTATTCATACCCTCTGTATGGCTGTGGGTTATTTGTCCCTGCAGGCGGTCTGCAGGCGGTGGCTGAGCTGCTGCAGGTGGACTGTGAGATGTTCGGTCTGAGCAGCGATCATTACAGCGTCACCTTGCGGCGATACGCCGGCATGGGGCTCACCAACCTCACCTTTGGAGACGTAGCCAATAAGGTCGGAGGAAAACACAAACATTTACTCATCAATCACAACTCAATCATCACACACACACACACACACACACACACACACACACACACACACACCTACACACCTCTCTAACTCTGTATCCATTCAGATCACAGCTTCACGTTGTTGTTTTCCCATCAGGCCACGCTGTGCTCCATGAAGGGCTGTATGAGAGCGATGGTCGCTCAGCTGAAGTCTGACAGTGAAGACCTGCAGCAGGTAAACTCACCTGTGTTTAATGACAGTTTAGATTTATAGAACTTCTAAACGCAACTCTGAGCTCATCGCCTGCACGATGGAGGCTTTTGTCTCAGTTTGTCTTTGTCCTGTTAATTGTTTTTTCTAGGTGATAGCGAGTGTGTTGAGGAACCTGTCGTGGCGTGCTGATGTGAACAGTAAGAAGACGCTGCGTGAGGTCGGCAGCGTGCGAGCGCTGACCGGCTGCGCTCTCGAGATCCAGAAGGTAAATAACAACTAATCAACCCTCTGATCACGAAGACGTTACGAGGCGTTTCTTCTCCTGTGTCTCCTGTCTCGATTTACTCTCTGTGGTCTTGATTTTTTCACTTCAAAATAAAAGTCCTTCTCCTCCTATAGAAACAGAACCATCATGACTACAAGTAGAGAGAACTAGAACATGTCTTTAGTGCCGAATAACACAGTTATGACATCAATCATTACAAAGTTGAATTTCTTTGATCATTTATTTTACAAAAATTAGAAAACAATAGAATTTATTTATCCAACATTTACAAGTTTTACCAATGTAGGAAAAACATGGAGGCTCTCCTCTCCCTTCCCCTCCCCTCTCCTCTCCTCCCTTCTCCTCTCTTCTCCTCTCCTCTCTCTCCTCTTCTCTCCTCTCCTCGTTCACTTCCTGAAGTTCAGTCAAAATTTCTCTGATTTGCTGTCACATGACTGTTGGTCTCAGATGAATCAATCATGACTTCATAGTTTCACCGAGGAGCTCACAATTTAATGTTTTTACACAATCTGTTTAAAGCGAACGCTTTATTTGAGAGATTTTAAATGAGAACATGTTATAGATTAAATATCATTTTAAGCTTTGTTTTGATGTTTTCGGACTGAAGTGTTCGTCACACATGATGTGTTCAAGGACTGTCGGAAAGATGTAAATCTGCCGATAATGACATCTTTTACAGCTTCTGGCTGATAAACGGTGTAGTTTTGGCGATTGTTTAAAGAAAACATGTCTTTCCATCCCACCGGCAGGTTTTGGTGTTCAGAGGGTTAAATGTTGTTTTTCTGTAAATCATTCTGAGCTCTGAAATTGGTTCTTCTGCAGTTTTTAACTTTGTTTCTTCTTCTTCTTCAGGAGTCGACTCTGAAGTCCGTACTGAGCGCACTCTGGAACCTGTCGGCTCACTGCACAGAGAACAAGGCGGACATCTGCGCGGTGGACGGTGCTCTGGCGTTTCTGGTGGGAACGCTGACTCACCGCAGCCACACCAACACGCTTGCCATCATCGAGAGCGGCGGCGGGATCCTCCGCAACGTCTCCAGCCTCATCGCCACCAACGAAGCGCACAGGTAAAGAGAGTCGGGCCGCTCACCTGAAGCAGCGCTGTCATTATTTCAGACACTCCAGCCGTATATCCGCCAAACACAAAGCCTTGAGTCAGCAGTGAGGGAACATTATGGATATAAATGACCAGGGAGTCATGTGATCTATTACACAATTTAACCTTCATAGTGTGAAAAAAAAAAAGTTTAACTGACGATTGTCATCGGCCTCAGAAATTCAGAATAGTAAAATATATCTATATATATTCTATATATATATATATACACACACATACATAAGTATAAGGAGATGTATAATAATGTGCTTAGAGCTTGTGTTTACATTTTTACAGATTACATGTTAACACATCACGATAATGTTATAATTTCAGCCAGTACTCATTTTCACTTAGCAGAGCCTGAAGGCATCATAATGTAACGGAAGTGAACCTCCTTGGTTAGCTGTTAGCGGTGCTGCTAACGTTACTAGCTCTCCTCCTGTTGGTTTAAACACTGATTGGTTGTTTACAATGAAACATTATCAGAGACTAGAAACACATGTTCTACTGAATACTGGAGGAGAACCATCGTCAGGAAAACTTTATTTACACTGTGATGGTTAACGGTAAAACTTTATTTACACTCTGATGGTTAACGGTAAAACTTTATTTACACTGTGATGGTTAACGTTAAACTTTATTTACACTCTGATGGTTAACGGTAAAACTTTATTTACACTCTGATGGTTAACGTTACACCACGAGTATAAACCATCAACATTCGCTGTGTGGATTAAATTCTGAAAACTCATGGCTCTCTTCTCCCTGTGTGTTGTCCTGCAGGCAGATCCTGCGTGAGCATGGCTGCCTGCCGACTCTGCTGCAGCACCTGAAGTCCCACAGTTTGACCATCGTGTCCAACGCCTGTGGGACGCTCTGGAATCTGTCGGCCAGGGACGCCAAAGACCAGGAGGCATTGTGGGAGCTGGGAGCCGTCGGCATGCTGCGCAACCTCATTCACTCCCGGCACAAGATGATCGCCATGGGCAGCGCCGCCGCCCTGCGCAACCTGATGGCCAATCGGCCGGCACGCTACAAGGACGCCAGCGTGGTGTCGCCGGGCGCTGGCGCCCCGTCGCTGCACGCTCGCAAACAGAAGGCATTGTTCGAGGAGCTGGACGCCCAGCAGCTGTCTGAGACTTTCGACAACATCGACAACCTGAGCCCGAAGGCGGCGCACAGGAAGGGGCGGGGCTGTAATGGCGCCGGAGGAGGAGGAGCTGGAGGGAGCGCGACACGCTCGTACACCAACACGCCGGTGTTGTCGAGCCCGAAGAACGGAGATGGATCGAAGAGGTCGAGTGAGGAGGTGCCGTACGCCCGGACGGTGTTCCCGCCCAGCGTCCGAGCGTCTAGCGACAGCCTCAACAGCGTCACGAGTGCCGACGGGTACGGAAACCGCGGCAAGACGAAACCGTCAACGGAGCCGTTCTACTCGTCCGACGAGAACGGAGCCAACAAGTGCTGCGTCTACAGGAAGTACCCGGCCGACCTGGCGCACAAGATCCGCAGCGCCAACCACATGGCGGACGATGACGGCGCTGAGTTGGACACGCCCATCAACTACAGCCTCAAGTACTCGGACGAACAGCTGAACTCTGGGAGACAGAGTCCGAGTCACCGCGGCAGTATCGAGAGCGACGAGGACGACGAGCTGGATGCCCGGCTGAGGAGGAGGAACAACGGCGGTGACTCGGCGGCAACCAGCAGCCGCGTAGCATCCGCCGCGCAGCCTCGCTATGTTGTTGCAGCGCCAAATTCAAACTACGGCGGTGACGCGGCGGTCGAGCAGCCAATCGACTACAGCCTGAAGTATGGCACCGACGCCGCACGAAAACCGCTGTTCAAGCCGGAGGAGACTGCCGCCCCCTCCGGCCCACCTCCTCCGTCGTCCTCTGGCAACAAGCTCCGCCCCCCTCCTCCCCCAGCCAATCGGACAGTACCAAAAGGCAACCAGGAGTCGACGCAGACGTACTGTGTGGAGGACACACCCATCTGCTTCTCCAGAGGCAGCTCGCTCTCCTCACTGTCATCGTCGGAGGAAGATGAAGATGGTGATGTCATCGAGAGGAAGAGGAGAGGTGGGAGGGGCGGCGGCAGTAACGATTACCCGACACTTCCTGTCAGCGAGAAAGACGCACATGAGCATCAGCAGAGGCAGCAGAAGGAGGCGGAGAGCCAGACCGCCACTGCTGCCGCCGCCGCTGCCGCAGCAGCCGCCGCTTCCGCTCCCTCCTCACGAGGACGACGTGGTCACCATCACCATCACGGCCACGCCCACCACCATCACCACCACCATGTGACGTCATCATCGGGCGCCAGGACTCCCAAGAGTCCTCCGGAGCAGCCATACGCTCAGGAGACGCCACTGATGTTCAGCCGCTGCACATCGGTCAGCTCCCTCGACAGCTTCTCCACGTCCTCCATAGCCAGCTCCGTGCGCTCCAGCGAGCCGTGCAGTGGCATGCCGAGTGGCGTGGTCAGCCCCAGCGACCTGCCCGACAGTCCGGGACAGACCATGCCGCCGAGCCGCGCCAAGACGCCGCCGCCGCCGATTCCTCCACCGACACAGAGTGCCAAGGAGGAGGAGAAGACCAAGAAAAAGAAGGACGAAGAGGAGAGCAGCGCGGACGTCCTGCTGCACTTTGCCACAGAGAGCACGCCGCACGGCTTCTCCAGAGCCTCCAGTCTGAGCGCGCTCAGTCTGGACGAGCCGTTCATCGTGGCGGAGATGAGAGGGAATGAAGAGGAAGAGGAGAGAGGGAACAAGGAGAGGAAGGACGAGGAGGGGGCGAAACCCATCCTCGACGAATCTGACGACGACGAGATCCTGGAGGCGTGCATCAACATGGCCATGCCCAAGTCGTCACGGAAACCAAAGAAACAGCAACAAGCAGCGCCAAGGAAACCCAGCCAGCTTCCTGTTTATAAGCTCCACCCACCTCAGAGTCGTGGCCAATCGCAGCAGAGGAAGGACGCGCCTCCGCCGTCGGAGGAGGTGCCGAGAGTTTACTGTGTGGAGGGAACGCCGCTCAACTTCTCCACCGCCACCTCGCTCAGTGACCTCACCATGGACTCCCCGCCCAATGAGGAGGCGGCAGCAGTTGCTGTCGCAACTGTAGCCCCGCCCATCTCCGGCCAGAGGAGAGGGGCGGGGCTCCCGGAGGGCGAGAATGGTGACGACATCCTCGCCGAGTGCATCAGCGCTGCCATGCCCAAAGCCAAACCCAGAAAACCAATCAGAGCGTCGGTGAACAGCGAGCACCTCCAAGCTCCTCCTTCGGTCCCGCCCCCTCTCGCCCTGCAGCAGCAGCAGAAGAAGAAGCCAACGTCGCCGGTAAAGCCGATGCCCCAGCGGGCGGCGTACGGCATCGCCAAAGCAAAACCAGGGTTTGCCTTTGACTCGCCACACCACTACACGCCCATCGAGGGCACGCCGTGCTGCTTCTCGCGCAATGACTCGCTGAGCTCGCTGGACTTTGATGAAGACGACGGGGGCGGCGGTGGAGAGAAGGACGAGGAGAAGAAAAAAAAAGAAGAAGAGGGCAGGAAGAGGAAGCAGCAGACGGCGGCTGTTTTCCCTCGAACGAAACCGGCGACCAACGCAACGGAGTCCGACGAGAAGCAGAAGTTTGCCATCGAGGACACGCCCGTCTGCTTCTCCAGGAACTCGTCTCTGAGCTCTCTGAGCGACATCGACCAGGAGAACAACAACAAGGAGTTCGCTCCGCCTCCCGAGAAGAAAGATGGCAGCAAAGCAGGAGGAAAGTCTCCTCCTCCTGCTCCTCCTCCACAAGAGGAGTTGAAGCCCCGCCCCCCTGCGGCAAGCTGCTACGCTCCCAAAGCGTTCCACGTGGAGGACACGCCCGTCTGCTTCTCCAGGAACTCGTCGCTCAGCTCGCTGAGCATCGACTCGGAGGACGACCTGCTGCAGGAGTGCATCAGCTCCGCCATGCCCAAGAAGAAGAAGAAGGCTGCAGCCACCGCCGCCTCTGCCGTGGCCACAACACTTCCTGCTTCCAAAGCCGAGGATGACATTTTGGCCGAGGAGGAGCCTTCGGAGGCGCCGAGAAGCCCCGCCTCCCCTGACTCAGAGACATTCGATTGGAAGGCAATCCAAGAAGGTGCCAACTCCATCGTAAGCAGCCTGAACGCTGCAGCCGCCGCCGCCACGCCGCTGTCACGCCAGCCATCATCGGACTCCGACTCGGTTCTCTCCCTGAAGTCTGTGGGCTCACCGTTCCGCCTTCCAGCAGCCAATAACAACGCAGAAGAAGAAGGGGAGGAGAAGGGGGAGGTGGCGATGAAGCGAGGGGGGAGGATCCTGAAGGGTGGAGAACGCAGCACGCTGGAGGCCAAGAAGAAGAAGGAGGAAGTGGAGGAGGAGGAGGCGGCGAAGGCGTTGAAAGGCGGGAAGAAAGTGTACAGGAGTCCTTTCACGGGGAAACCGAGGGCAGAGCCATCTGCCAGGGGGCGGAGCAAACCCAGAGCGGCAGCCGTGGCTAAACCTCCGGGAAGCAGCGACGGCACTGACAGAGGAGGCGGGTCTTCTCGGGACTCCACGCCGTCCCGCTCTTCCTCGGCAGCCAATCAGAAAGGAGGGAAGCTGCTTCAGATGCCGCGCACGGCGTCTCCAGGAAGTGCGTCATCATCGTCGTCTTCGGCCTCAAGACCGGCCAAACAGAGTGGGCCGGCGAGGAGCGGTGGTAGTGGCGGTGGTGGCGGAGGCATCCCGAGGAGCGAGTCGGCATCGAGGGTCGGCGGCTCCACCGCGGCCAAGAAGCAGAAGGCTGAGCCAGAGAAGCCAGCGCTGGTCCGTCAGTCGACCTTCATCAAAGAAGCGCCGAGTCCGACGCTGAAGAGGAAGCTGGAGGAGTCGGCGGCGGCGGTGACTGTAACGGCGTTAGAGTCACCATCCAGCCCCGATACGCCGCTACCGTCAACGACCAGGAGACACGACGTCAACCGCTCGCACTCCGAGAGCCCATCACGCCCACAGGAAGTGACCTCATCGCGGTTCAGCCGCACGGGCACCTGGAAGCGGGAAAGTAGCAGTGCTGGAGGAGAAGGAGGCGGGAGCAAACACTCAACGTCGTTGCCGCGCGTGGGGACGTGGAAGAGGACGGGGAGCTCGTCGTCGGTGCTGTCGGCATCATCGGAGTCCAGCGAGAAGGGGCGGAGCGAGGAGGAAAGCGGCGTGAGGTCCCAGGGAACGTGGAGGAAGGGGAAGAGCGGCGGCGACTCATCGGCCGGACGCTTCTCCGACAAATCAGAAGACGTGTGGGTCCGTCTGGAGGATTGTCCCGTCAACAACCCGCGCTCCTCCTCTTCCTGTTCGGCTCGCTCTCCCACCACCAACGCCCCGCCCGTCATAGACAGCCCCGCCCCCTCCAAGATACCCTCTTCCTCCTGCTCTTCTTCTTCTTCTTCTTCCAACCTCAACCTGCGCCGGAGCTGTGAGAGCCTCGACGACAAGCCGCCGCCGCCCGAACGCCCTCAACAACAACAACAACAACAACAACAACAACAGCAGCAGCGCAGTCAGCAGCGGAGCGGCGCCGTGGCGGCTCGGGTCAGCCCGTTCAACTACACGCCGAGTCCGAGGAAGAGCAACTCTGATGTCACCGCCACGCCCCCCACCACCACCACCACCACTACAACATCATCGTCTTCGTCGTCGACAACCCCCACGAGACCTTCGCTCATCCCGACCCCCGTCACTAAGAAACGGGAGCCGAAGGGCGGCGAGGGCGGCGGCAGCGGTGGAGAGCGCGGCTCGTACATCGTGACGTCGGTGTGAAAACAGGAAATGGGAAGAAGACTCGTAGTTAGCCACAAAATGGCCGCCACAGCTGGGACAGTTGACCGAAACGGAGGAAGTGTAAATACATAGGAAGAAAAAAACGTCAGAAAATGTTTGTTTGTGAACCGAACTGTACAGGAAGTGAGTCTGTATTTAAGTGCTAGCCCCGCCCCCCTCACCTGCTCTCTTCCCCCCTCATTGGCTCCTCTCACCTGCCAGTCAAGGTTCTTTATTCGATGAGAGAAAAACTTTAAAAATGAACTTTTTATGTTTTTATACCACTAAAAATGATGAGTAGCGCTTAGCTTCGCCCCTTTCTGCCTGTGATCCTGCATGGCCCCCGACCCCCCCCCCTTAACGATGACAGTTACCATGGTGATATAACAATGATAATGATGATGTTTCTGCTAGCTGTAGCGTTTTGAAGACAATTCTGCTCTTTCGGAAGTTTTCATGCTTTTTTTTCACGGAGTTTGGTTCTGAAAAAAAAAACACGATTTTGCTCCTGTCGTCGGGTGGAAATTAATTTATTCTCTCCTTTTGGAGACAGTTTGGTGAGCTCAACATGTCAGATGTGACTTTGCTGCAGTTTGAAAATGAGGGATTCACAGTTTGAGTCTTAAAATCATCCAAAAACATGAGTTTGGATTCTCAAGAAAACTTGTTTTTCTGGGACATAAAATGTTATTTGAACATATGTTTGAATTGTTTAAATCTAAAGACTTTGTCAGATGGATGTAAAAAAATCAGTTTTTCAGAACCTCACTCGTCACTCTCACAACGGCATTTATTCCAGAGGAGACGTTTGCTGCCAGCCGACTGAACTTTAAGATGAAACCACTTTGAATTGTTTTGAGTCCGTTCTTGAATTTCCTGGTGAATATTTTGGAGGATTTTAGTTTGAGGAATCGTCTGTTGGCTGAAAAACTTATCTTGCTCTGTCTCTTGTTGGAAAAACAAATAACACTGTAAAAACGTAAGTTATTGCTGTAAAACCTTAAAAACCTTTTAACTTTGAAGCACATAATTTAAAAACAAAAATTATTTTTTTTTTTTTTTGCCAAAAAATGAGTTTCCACCGTGTTCTTCATGCTGTACCTTGAGTTTCACTGTTTTTATGTCTGCTGGAGGAAAACGAGTCAAAGGCTGAAATGTTTTTGGTGAAATGATAAACAGATAATGAACAATAAAATTCAACATTTTAGGTGCAAACGTCTCTGGTTGTTTGATTGATTGAGAAAATGAGAGATGGATTAAACATGAACATGTTTGTTGGAGAGATTATTTCTTGAGATTATTTAATTATATCTGGGTTTATATATATATATATATATATATATATATATATATATCTCAGTGGAACTGTTGCAATAATGTAGATCCTCCTCCACTGTAGACCCTCCACTGATCCTCCTCCACTGTTGATCCTCCACTGTAGACCCTCCACTGCAGATCCACCACTGTACCCACCTCTAATGGAACAATCCCACCATGCAATGCTCCAAATGTGTGCAGTGTGTTATTATTAGCAGTAATATTCTAGTTTATTTAAAATGCAAATCCAAATGGTAAAACAGGATTTACATTTCCCATATTTCTAATATATTTATTATAGTTCTGTCACCTGTAGACTCTTATTTTGATATAGAAATATATATATAGAAATATAATTGTTACATCCAGCAGGTTCACGTCTATCACTGCAGCTAATAACTAATTTAAATAACTCAAGTTAACATGAAGTCATGTGATGTCTGTATAATCCTGTAATACTATAATCCACAGGAGAGTCACATTTACTCAGCACACTTGTATATAAATATATATATTTTATTTCAAAACACTGCTGACTCATCACAGCACGATCAGAAGAAGAAGAAGAAGAACGGGTGAGTTCATAAAGATCAACAAAAAAAGTGACGTCTGGAAAGACAAGGACTGGAACCTCCACAGGAACTGGCTTCAGTGGAACCGTTGCAATAATGTAGATCCTCCTCCACTGTAGACCCTCCACTGATCCTCCACTGTTGATCCTCCACTGTAGACCCTCCACTGCAGATCCACCACTGTACCCGCCTCTAATGGAACAATCCCACCATGCAATGCTCCAAATGTGTGCTGTATGTGCAGTGTGTTATTATTAGCAGTAATACTCTAGTTTATTTAAAATGCAAATCCAAATGGTAAAACAGGATTTACATTTCCTATATTTCTAATATATTTATTATAGTTCTGTCACCTGTAGACTCTTATTTTGATACTGCAAACCGGAAACAAGGCTGTAATGTGTCTGACTTCACTTCCGGTCTTCGTCCTTCCTCTCCCTCTCTCTCTCTCTCTCTCTCTCTCTCTCTCATTCAGATGATGGACACTCAGAAGGTAAGAATCTGATCGATCGATGATCAATAACATCTGATCCGTCAGCTGACACACAGGAAACACGTGGAGGAAGAGAGAGAGGATTAGCTAGCTATTAGCTGTTAGCAGCCAAAGTCCCCCTCTCTCTGGTCGTGTCAGCATCACTTTGAATGAGGGATTTACAGATAAGACTATCTCTCTCTCTTTCTCTCTCTCTCTCTCTCTCTCTCTCTGGTAGAGTCACTATCAGTGTGAATGGACTGTCGATCAGCTGGTTTTATTTTATTTCCTTTGAAACTTTATCTTTAAAAAACTGCTCAGGTGTTTTCTCTCTTCAGGTAACTGGACCCTGTTCATTCTCTATGTAACTTGACCTCTCTCTCTGTCTGTCTGTCTGTGTCTCTGTCTCTCTCGCTATGTCTCTCTCTCTCTGTCTCTCTCTTTCTCTGTCTGTTTGTCTCTCGCTCTCTGTCGGTTTAACTTGACCTCTATTAAATGTTCAGTAGCAACACAATACTACAAGGACACGTAGTGTGTGATAGTTGTACTACCTGCAGTACTCAAAACCATGATACTGTGGTCTGATGGTGATGATGATGATGATGATGATGATCAATAGGTTTGACCAGAGGCTCTTACACTGTGAATGTCTTCTCTGAGTAATCAGTGTGCAGTGGAGGCTTCAGTAGACATGTAGGTCAGTGCAGGTGCTTCAGTGGGGGTTTACAGCCAAGCATGTGATATAGTAGATTTACAGAGGCACTGCTACTGCATCACATGCTAATCTGTTAAACCACTGCATCACATGCTAATCTATAAAACCACTGCATCACATGCTAATCTGTAAAACTACTGCATTACATGCTAATCTGTGAAACCACTGCATCAAATGCTAATCTGTAAAACCACTGCATCACATGCTAATCTGTAAAACCCCTGCATCACATACTAATCTGTAAAACCACTGCATCACATGCTAATCTGTAAAACCACTGCAACATCTGCTAATCTGTAAAAGCACTGCATCACGCGCTAATCTGTTAAACTACTGCATCACATGCTAATCTGTTAAACTACTGCATCACATGCTAATCTGTAAAACCACTGCATCAAATGCTAATTTGTAAAATCACTGCATCACGTGCTAATCTGTAAAACTACTGCATCACATGCTAATCTGTAAAACCACTGCAACATCTGCTAATCTGTAAAAGCACTGCATCACGCGCTAATCTGTTAAACTACTGCATCACATGCTAATCTGTAAAACCACTGCATCACATGCTTATCTGTAAAACTACTGCATCACATGCTAATCTGTAAAACCACTGCATCACGTGCTAATCTGTAAAAGCACTGCATCACGTGCTAATCTGTTAAACTACTGCATCACATGCTAATCTGTAAAACCACTTTATCACGTGCTAATCTGTAAAACCATTGCATCACATACTAATCTCTATAACCACTGCATCATCTGTAGAAAACTGTTAAAAAAACTACTTAAGTGTTTTGATGTTTTAAAAAGTGTTTCGTGTGTTGAACAGGAAGCTTTGTGCAGGATCATCAGCACTTTAGCCAATAAGAATGAAGAGCTCCAAACTTTCCTGGAAACAGTCGACAACACACTGACGGGACTCCAGGTCAGCAGCTGATTGGCTAAAATAGAGTAAAGGGAGGGGCTTAGAGAGAAGAGGGGGAATGATCTAAAATTAAAAAGACATAATAACTAAAGTAAACTTTGTCCATCCAATCAGGAGGAGTCTTGTAAGGTGATGTCAGAGCTGGAGGCGGAGCTTGAACAGCTAAGCTCCGCCCTGGAGGAGAAGGGGGCAGCGCTTTGTGATGTAATTAAAGAGGAGAAGCAGAGAAAAGAGGCGGAGCTTCAGGTAAAGATGCAATTTTTAGTTTGTTTTATAAACTTCTTTATTCCTGTTGTGTTTTTGTTCTATTTTTCATTATGTATCTTTAAAACCTCTATTTTTCTTTTCTTTGCTTCAACACAGTTTTGATTTCCGGCTTTATTCCTCACAGTTTCTAGTATTTAAATTTAAATTGAATGTTTTTTGCCTCAAAGTTGAAAAAACATTTGTCATTTAAAAATGTTTGATATTACTAAGAATTTTTTATCCCTATATACTTTTTTACTTTAAAAAATAAAAATGTATGCCAACATATTTTCTTCTAATTTTCTTTCCTTTCATGTATACTTTTAAAAAAGTATTTTTGGTTTGATTTTTTCAGAAGCAGATATTGGAGGGGAAGTCCGCTCTGCTGTCGTGTGAAGAACTGCTTGAGTTCGCAAATCAGACTCTGACGATCACCAACGAAGAAGAATTCTTAAAGGTAGTAAGAGAAGATGAAGAAGAAATAAATTCACCTTTTCTTATTAAAACCTTCCAGTTTATTAGTCGCCTAAAATAATGATTAAATTAACAATACAGTAAGACAAACATTAAAAAGCCCCTAACTTTGAAATTACTTTTAACAATAAATATTTAAAGTTTGTTTTGTCTGTTTTTTTTTTCAGGCTGCAAAACAAATCAAAGAAAGGTTTGTTCATTGTTTGAATATGATATGAGCTTATTAATATAATATCAAATATATTACTTAATATAAACATGAGTTAATGTTTGGATTTATTTATTTATGTAAATTATGTTTATTGAATGACACGTTTTATTATTAGTTTCTAGGTTTATGTTCATCCAGTTTACTGTCATTGTTCAGTTGTCACATTTTAATGTTCATTTATATGTATTTGTTGTTTTTGTTGAATTTGTTTTAATTCAATTTAATGCTGTTTTTTTTTACTTAATGAAATTAGTTTTTAATTCTTCGTTGATTTCTATTCTAACATTAACACACTTCAACCAATCAATGTTCAGAGTTATAAATGAACCACAGTAACCCCCCCCCCCCCCCCGCTGGAACCCCAGGGTAACCATGGCTCCAGCATTCCGGCTGACGACTCGTCTGGTGGCATCGGAGAACATGTCGCAATTTACTGTTGACTTCAGCTCCGAGAGGGCGGGGCTTCAACGACTTCACTTCCTGCCAGGTGAGTCACAGCTCTTCTTCTGCGGCCAAATCCCAGTGTCCTCCCTCAACCCTAAGCCCTGAACCCTCAAGGACTTAATTGACGTCACCTGGTAAGTGGTTGAGTGTGAGAGGCTGCAAGGACTCGAAATGGTGTAAATATGAATGGGACAGCACTTTGCTGCAACATATCACGTTACCATGAAAACGACAAAAAATAAGATGTATAATTGTGGGTATTTATTTTATACTTTGTACTCCCTGATTTGAACGTCTTCAGACTCTTTCCTCACAAGATGAGGTCATTTCATATAATCTATGTACTTGTTTTTGTCAAAACATCTTTGATGACAAAATCAAATATTTGATGAATAAATAAATAAATATCCTCTGATTTCAAGGTTATTTAACCCCTTTAACCCTTAATGTTTCTGTGTAAATATAATAAGACAGACTGAACACACGTGAGCCGTCCTCTTTGTTTACCTTTTTTTTACTCGTCTCCATGCGTCCACTGGTTACCCCGTGTTTAACGTCACTTTGCTATGGGTGGGTAATTCCCTTAAGCTAAGTCAGCATACCATGCAGACTTACGGAAAGGGTTCATAAAGGGCTCAACATGTCTGCAAGAGAGCCCTCAAACACTTGAGGATTTGACAGTGGGACATCCCTAAACCCTCACGGACTTCACCGGAGCACGCCTCAAAGTCCGTGAGTCCGTAAGGGGGGACATGGGGATTTCTTCTTCTTCTTCTTCTTCTTCTTCTCTGTTGTTTGTGTTTTATGTTTTGTTTTGTTTTGCTACATTTGTTTATATTTGTCTGCTCAGTTTTTTTTCAGTCAGTTTATTATTAACTTTTTTTTCTTCTTGTCTTGTCCAAATTTTTGGTGGTAGTCTATTATTATACAGTAAACACACAAAGTACCTGAGATGGTGACGTGTGTCTCTCTGATGTCGTGGATTTATTCCCAGCATGCCTGTCCTGCAGCTCTCAGCGAGCTGTCCCGGTTTGTTTTTTGGTATTCGAGTTCGTAACGTTTGATTCTTCCGCTTCTGTAAAGTTTACAGTATCTTTGTATAGTTTACACTATCACTATTGTTCACAGTATCTTTATTGTTTAATGTATCTTTGTTGTTTACACTATCATTATTGTTCACAGTATCTTTATTGTTTAATGTATCTTTGTTGTTTACACTATCATTATTGTTCACAGTATCTTTATAGTTTAGAGTATCTTTTTAGTTTAAAGTATCTTTATTGTTTACAGTACCTTTGTTGTTTATAATGTCTTTATTGTTTATAATATATTTATTTACAGTATCTTTGTATAGTTTACAGTATCTTTATTATTTAAAGTATCTTTATTGTTTACAGTATCTTTTTTACAGTATCTTTGTTGTTTACAGTATCTTTATTGATTACAGTATATTTATAGTTTACTGTATCTTTATTGTTTACAGTATGTTTGTATAGTTTACAGTATATTTGTATAGTTTAAAGTATCTTTATTGTTTACAGTATCTTTATTGTTACCTTAACCTTTATAGTTTACAGTACCTTTATTGTTTAAATTATCTTTGTTGTTTACAGTATATTTATTGTTTACTATATCTTTATTGTTTACAGTATGTTTATTGTGTAAAGTATCTTTATTGTTTACAGTATCTTCATTGTTTACAGTATCTTCATAGTTTACAGTGCCTTTATAGTTTATAATATCTTTATTGTTTACAGCATGTTTATTGTTTACAGTACCTTTATTGTTTACAGCATGTTTATTGTTTACAGTATGTTTATTTTTACAGTATCTTTATTGTTTACAGTATCTTTATTGTTTACAGTACCTTTATTGTTTACAGTATCTTTATTGTTTACAGTACCCAGAGCTCCAGAGATCGACTCCTCTACTTGTGTCGTTCGTGATAACACCGTCAAGGTTGTCTGGCAATCTGCCAGTGAGGCTGACAGCGATGGCGAGGGCGTCGGCGGACGAATCGAACACTACGAACTCGAATACCGAAAAACAAACCGCGACAGCTCGCTGAGAGCCGCAGGAGAGGCATGCTGGGAAAAAATCCACGACATCAGAGAGACACACGTCACCATCTCAGGTACTTTGTGTGTTTACTGCTAACTAGCTAATGTTAGCGTGCTAACACACTAAACTAACATGAAAAACATTGTACTAACTACCTCATGGTAGCATGTAGCCTCACAGAGCTGTTAGCCTTTTAAATTAGTTTATTTAAAAAAACAAATGTTTAATCATTTCAAAAAAGAGTTGAGCAAAGAAAATACAATGTACACATTTTTTTTAATAGATTTATTATGAAAATAAAATGTTTAATCATTTGAAAATAATTTATTATAAAAAACTAAATATTTAATTATTTTCAATTAGTTTATGATGAAAATAAGATGTTAAATTACCTAAAATGACTATTATAAAAAATAAGATGTTAAATTACTTTAAATGACTTTATTATAAAAATAAGATGTTTAATTTTTTATATTTATTTGTCATAAAGTTGTATTATTTTATTATTATTTTTTCAGGTCTGAAGTTTGACTCTCGCTTTGTCGTCGTTCGAGTTCGAGCGAGAAACAAAGCTGCAGCTGGCGACTTCTCTGAGCCCGTTGCCCTGGAAACCAAAGGTGATCACATGAAAGAATGAACGAGTGGACACATGTTTTTGTTTTTTCATGAGGGAGCGAGAGACATGAAGACAGAATGAGAGATATTGTTCTTAAAATCCAACATTATGAATCTATATATTTATGTTGCTGTTTCTTTTTGCTTCATTTTATTTTGTTCGTTGGTTTACTTTTACTGAAACGCTCTTCATACATTTTTAGTTTTCATTATAATTAAGGAGGCATTTTCTTTATTGTGAAGGTACCTATTTTTCTTATTTTATTACAGCGTATAACTTCTTCTTCTTGTTTTATCACAGCGTATAACTTCTTCTTCTACTTGTTTTATTACAGTGTATAACTTCTTCTTCTACTTGTTTTATTACAGCGTATAACTTGTTCTTGTACTTGTTTTATTACAGCGTATAACTTTGGCTTTGATGCGGTGACGGCTCACGCTGAGCTGAAGGTTCAGGGCGACTCTGTGACCTGGGAGCCTCAGGGCGTCAAAGGCCACGACCCCCGGCTGAGAGGGAAAGAGAATAAGAGCAGGTGAGAGGAAACGTGTCATCGATGATGTTGTGTTATTAAGAGCAGATGAGGGGAACGTGTCACCATTAAAAATCTCTCCACAAAGTCCATTTAGAGTTAATTTAGCTTCTGGCTCGCTTTAATCTTGAGTTGTTTCTTCTTCTGCTGCTGTTTGTTTGTGTGTTTTGACCTTTTTGTCCCTCTTTAGTCTCCGTACGTCGTCCTCTCCGACTCGCTCAGGTAGAGACTTGTCATCGCTGACAGGTTGCCTAGCAACCGCTGCGTCACCAATCACTTTTCTGCATCCGCCATTTCTCACTTCATGCGACCAATCACATCACTGCTGACGTCACATCAGCGTTTACAGTTTCAATAAAATCTTTAGATCTCTATGTTTGTATTTTTTAATTGTGTCACATTTTTAAACTGTGTGTTTGTATTTTGTTTTTATTATTTAGGAGTTTTTTTTCAAACAGGTTCAACATATAGAAAAGTGTGTTTTTATTTTGTTAATTAAAAGGTTAAAGATATTACATTTTTAATTTTCAGAAATTTATATCAGGACTTTATATATAAAAGATAAACTGTTTTCACTAAAAGTATCATATATTTGATCTCTTCTACTTTCGTATATTTTGTGAAAATATGTCTATTTTAAAGCAAAGTACTTCTATTTAGTACAATATTACAATTATGTGTATGTTTAATCAGTTTAAAGTTATATTCTGTGTTTTCTTCACATTTGTTCACCTTTTTCTCTGCTGCATCATCGCTTTGGCACGACCTCATTGGCTGTTTCACCTTGTTGTTTTCCTACTTTTACAATCTGGGAGGTTTTGAGGGATTTTAAGTCTTTTTAATTTCTAACTTCTAGTTTATTTTAACTTCATTAGCAGCAGAAGCGCCACACCGTCTCCCAATAAAACAGCAGGAAGTCGATCAGGACGCGACCGATTTGCTGGAGAGTCGTACACAGTACTGGGTACTTCACACTAATACCTCATATCGATACTACAACTAATGCTAATGAATGTTGTACAATATGTCTTTTGAAATATAAACTATGAGTAAAGTTAATTTATACATCTTTTATATTTTATATTTTGTACAAATTCTAATTAAAATTGTCATCATTATTAAATATTAATTGAAAATATAAAACATATTTTATCAGATGTTTAACACGTTAAATTATTTTTTATTATCATGAATTATTCTTGCCTGTTTTTATTTTGAAAATAAATATTAAAATAATAAGTGTAGTTGACTTAGCACTTGCTTTTATTTTGACAGTTATAACAAAAACATCCATTGTTAAATCTAAATGGCAAACTTTTATTTTGACATTTTTAAGAAAAACACCTATTGTTAAATCTAAATGGTAGACTTTTATTTTGACATTTATAACAAAAACACCTATTGTTAAATCTAAATGGCAGACTATTATTTTGAAGGTTATAACAGACTATTGCTTTTTTGCTCTGCCTTTTTTTTAATAAATATTTTTTATTTAAATTCTTAAATGTTTTCTACTTGTTAAAAAATTACCTTTTTTTCCCCATCTCCTAGGCGACCAGGAGATGACTGGCGGCTGTCACTACTGGGAGCTCCGCCCCCTCACTGAATGGAAATCGTTCAGCGTGGGCGTGGCCTATCGGGCCAGTCTGGGCCGCTTTGACCAATTAGGGAAAAGTGCTGGTTCGTGGTGTCTCCACGCCAGCCAATGGTTGCAAAGCTCGCTCGCTGCGAAGCACAACAACAAAGCGAAGGCGCTCGATTGGCCGCTGCCTCAGCGAATTGGAATCTACTGCGACTACGACAACGGTACCGTCAAAAGAGTTCACACTTCAACTGCATTATCTGACAATTCAACACGTATATTACCGTAGTATTCTACTAAAAGTATTTGAACATTTTCGGTTATTTGACATTAATGAGGAAGTTCTATATTGAGTTTGTGTGGAATACTTTTATTATGAAAGACTTGATTCGATTTAGTGTTGTGCATTCCTACTGGCTTTTATTTTGAAGGGTATGATAGAACTTTCTGTTAGTTTGAGCAAATTACTGACTTTTATTTTTAAAATAATTTTGAAAATTGTACCTTTTATAGATTTTTAATGTTGAGAATCAGGATGAAACTTATTTTCAGTTATTAGAAAAAGAAAAAAATATCGGACCTAAATCTTTTTTATCACCTGATATGTTTCTCTCTTTGTTTCAGGTGATTTATCGTTTATCGATGTTGATCGGCATCGTCTCCTTCACTCCTTCAAAACAAAGTTCAGCCAACCGCTGATTCCCGCATTCACAGTCAGTACTACACCACACTGTAGCAATACTACTGTAGTAATACTACACCACGCTGTAGTAACACTACACCACGCTGTAGTAACACTACACAACACTGTAGTAATACTACATCAACCTCGCCTTCACAGTCAGTACTACACCACACTGTAGCAATACTATTGTAGTAATACTACACCACACTGTAGTAATACTACATCACACTGTAGTAACACTACATAACACTGTAGTAACACTACACCACACTGTAGTAACACCACACCACACTGTAGTAACACTACACTACACTGTAGTAATACTACATCAACCTCGCCTTCCCAGTCAGTACTACACCACACTGTAGTAATACTACTGTAGTAATACTACATCATCCTGTCCTTCAATGCAGTATTACCCCACACTACAGTAATGCTACATCCTAAAAACCCTCACTGTCAGTACTACACCACACTGCAGTAATACTACATCCTCCAGTACTTGTCCTCATTGTATCGCAGTACTGACTGTAGTAAAACTGTGTTGCAGGTTTGGTGTGGTGGTATCACCATAACAACGGGCCTGCAGGTGCCGAGCTTCATGGGTAATTTCCTCTCCACCAATCAGAGCCTCAGCAACCTGTCGCAGTAGATCGACTTTCTCTTATCACCTGTTTTATTGTATATTTGATAATTATCATTAATTTATTAATTTTATACATTTGTATTTATTAATTTTAATTTATACCATAAAATAATAATATATTACACATATATATATATCTATAGAAAATACTTGTGAATTGTTGTCTTATCAAATATGAACAGGAAATATAAAATAAATGTGATATTTAAAGACCTTTAATGAATTTAGAAGATATATTGATTATTGTTATCTGCTTGGTTTTGACAGTCTGGACCTTAAGCCATAGTTTTAGTTTGAGTGCTTTTACTTTGAAGATGTACTAACATTGTCTGTTAGCTTGGGCTTTTATTTTGACTGACTGTAAAATAGAAAAAACAAAGATCACAAGTGCTGACTGCTTATAAACATCAACTTGTGATATAAAACTTTATTAAAACATCAAACCGGAGGAAAGAGGAGACAGTTAAGACCTCATCGGCGTTCAATAGTAAACATATTGTTTTTACATTTCAGACATTTATTTTGAAGATAGCATCAGGAAAAAAGGCCTATTCCCTCTGGCTTTTATTTTTAAGGCCGTAACAAGCTGTGATTTATGTTGATGTTAATGTAGAAGTTCTATGTTGATTTTGTGTGAAAGACTTTTATTCTGAAATACTTGATTAGATTTAGTGTTGTGCATTCCTACTGGCTTTTATTTTGAAGGTTATGATATAACTTTCTGTCACTTTGACCAAATGACTTGACTTTTATTTCGAAAATCCATTTTAAAATTGCACTTTCTCTGTTTTTTTCACTTGATGTTGAGAATCAGGATTATATTTATTTTCAGTTTTTAATGAATGAAAATAATATTGGACCTGGAGTCAGAGCTCATTTATACTGAAAATCTAATAATTAAAATGGTTTATATTTATTGATTCATCATTTTTGTCACATCTGAAATCAGCTCTGATTCAAATGTTTTGTATCGAACATTTTGATTAACTGTGAAAAAATTAAATAAAGTTTAAAATCTGTGGAAAATTGTTTCAGAGGTTCACTTTGACATTTTCCCCCAAACAATGTCTTGAAGCCCTTCTTTTATATTTAGGCTTTTAATGTGAAGAAAACAGGAAGTGTAGCAGTAAACAGTAGCTAAACATGAATCTCATTTAAAGAAACTTTTCTACAAACAGAAGTTCATCAGATCAGAAGGGAGGAAGGAAGGACAGGAGACAGGGAGGAAGATAAGGAAGGAAAAAAGGAAGATTAGGAGGGAGGATGCAAGGATGGGTGGTAAAGTTCAGTTTATTGTCGTCATATACACATACGAAATTTACACGTATACGAAATTTATCATATTCATTTAAGAAGGAAAGAAGGAAGATTAGAAGAGAGGACGCTAGTGAAGGAGGTAAGATGGAAGATATGAAGGGAGGAAGGAAAGGAAGAAAGATAAGAAGGAAGGATGCAAGGAAAGGATGTAAGAAGGGAGATGAGAAAGAAGGAGGTAAGAAGGAAGGAAGATATAAAGGGAGAAAGGAAAGGAAGAAAGATAAGAAGGGAGGATGCAAGGAAGGGGGGTAAGAAGGAAGGAAGATATAAAGGGAGAAAGATAAGAAAGTGTGAAGGAGGTGAATATGACACTTCAATTATTAGATTTTCTATTGTTTTATTTTGAAACTCAGATTAGTATTTTTATAATAAAACCGTTTTTTTAAAGACATTTTTTTGGGTGAAAGTACAAAAAATGACAAAAGTGATTCAGAGAGTTTGAAATAAAAATAAAATCATTTTTAAACTTAAAATACAGGATTTAAAAAAACTAAAACTAAACATTGAAATGAGAGACTGAAGGGGGAGCGGTGAGGAGCCTGTCTCCATGGCAACAGAACAACAGAGCACCAAGAGAGAAGAAGAGAGGAAGAGGAGCAGAGGACTGTAGAGAGAGGAGAAGAGAGGAAGAGTTAATGAGCAGCAGGTGAGGAAGAAACCCGTCTTCTTCATTTTTATATTTTATCATCAATAATTTATTGAAGATCACGGTGAGTTTCCTGTTTGTTTGTTTGTTTGTTTGTTAATTAAGCTCTTATTGTCTTTAATAACAGTACTTATTATTAAAAAGTCAGTAAGTAATCAAAGTAAAGCTCAGCATTCTTTATTATTGATTTATTAATTTGTTTTAAATATGTAAATACAACATTGTCAGGATCAGTTCACTATTAATAAGAAAACCAAATTCACAAAACAGACATTTATTATATTGTACGGTCATCATTTTATTATAGTATAACTCATTTCATCATAACTTAATTATTTGATGGATTGATTCAATATGAATGCAGGAAATACTAAATAAACTATATGAATATATATATATATATATTTATATATATCCTTAATGAGGCCTCAACATGAACACGTTTGTGTTTTATGATTAAAGAAATCTACAACAATTTATATTCTATATTCTCAAATATGACCGTTAAAATGTGGTTAACAGCTGCACATGTTGCTGTTTTGTATTCATATCCTCACTGTTTATTATTGTTCATATTACCACCATATATTAGCATATTAGTACAGTAGTATTAGTACATGTTGTCTCTGCAGTACAATGACAGAGAAGAAGAATCTAATCGTCTAACAAATAATCACCTTTTAGTTATTGAACAGTTTTTTAAAGCTGGTCTTTAATCTAGAAAAGGTTTCATGTGGACACCAGACTGTAGTATATATATACTGTGAAACTGTCCTTTAAAGTATTTTTACTATTATTTTTTTAATCAGATTTAGTCAACTTTACTTTTCTTCTCTGCTGCTAATTTAATTAAATTTAAAGTGATTTCAAGTTTATTTAAATCACCTGAAGTTGTTGCAGCGCACTTGTTTTTAAAATATTTAAATGTATATTTATCTTTTGTCTTAAGTAACGATGGCCTGTTTCCGTGGAAACTGGGATGAGTTTTATGGAGAAGTCCTCCTATTGGACGAGAGGAAGATGACACTGACAGCTGAGCGAGGCATCAAGGTGAGAAACAACTTCCTGTTTTCATTGTTTTATACTTTCTTCTTCTTTGTTGTCTTCCTGTTGACCTCCTGTGTTTCAGTGACTCAGCTGAACTCTGAGGTCACACTTGATGAAATTAAATCTTTTCTTTTTTCATCCTCAGAAATCTTCCAAGGTGGCGGCCATCTTGAATCAGGTGTTTTCTCACCTGGATGTTTCTGAAGTCGAGTTCTTCGGTTTGAGGTTCTGTGACAACAAACAGCAGACGGTGAGAAAAGTTTTCTTTAAAAACATTTTGTTCATTTAGTTTAATTTACTGAGAAGTTTAAATCCGTTTAAAGGGGTGATATGATTCTAATGTTAGGGTTTCTTCTCCCTAACATTTACACCCTTTAATGTTTATATGTGTATATACATATATATACATATATCTAAGCATGAAATCTGACTCGTTCATGTTTTCATCTGACGCAGCAGGAGAAGAAGAGAGGGTGGTCTTTTTTGATATTTCTGGGGTCTCTAGACACTTTATTTTGAAAAGCTATGAAAAAGAACATTTTGCATAATTTGTGACATTTTATTAAAATTAATTTACTTGTGTTTTTGCTTCTAACAGCACTGGTTGGATCCATCAAAAACTCTTTCACAGCATCGAGACCTCGGTGAGTTTCTCTCAAACAAACTGAAATAAAACAAATCAAATCTAAAAAGAATAAAACTAAATAGATTTTGTGTTTTTGTTTTGTTATATTTCTTAATTCTTCATCATTATGTTTCAGCAACTATCAAACAGACAGTAAAGAACAAATTTGCCGTAAATTTAGAATTATGTTCAATAACAAATTAATGAATTATTTAATCTATTTCAGTAATCACATTTTATTTATCACCTATTATTATTGGACGAACATTATACTGATATTTTTCTCATTCTTACTGTTTTGTCACAGTAGGGCCGCCGTATATTTTCTACTTTGGTGTAAAGTTTTATGTTGAGGATCCATCGAAGCTGAAGGACGAAACTACACGGTACATTATTATTATTATTAATGTTATTATTATTATTAATTATATTATTATAATAATATTATAAGAATATTATTAATGTTATCATAATTATTATATTATTATTATTATTGTTATTATTAACACTAGATTTATAGTTGGGATTACATTTATTTAATACATTTTGTAATTTTGAATATTAATATTCTGTATTTATTTTAGGAACACTTATTGGTGTAACTAGTATTAAATATAACTTTCACATTTCTCATGTTACACATTTCTCATGTTGGTATCAATAAAATTATCAATATTTCTTTGAGATAATTTAATAATAATTTAATTGTGTAATGTGTTGAAATGATTATCAATGTTGTTATAAAATTGTGTGTCTCTAAAATATAAATTAATAATATTTATTATATCTAAATGTTTTGATATTTTTGATATTTTATTTCTTGTTTTTTAAAGCTACTAAAGGAACTTTCATTCTGTGTTGGTTCTGTCGCCCCCTGTGGACTAAAGTGGTAGTGTTTCGGAATACCAGACTCCCTTTAGAAAACCTCTCATTTTATTGCAGCAGAGTCTGCCCCTCTCAGACCTGGTTCTGGTTCTCCCGTGCCTCCCTTCCCTCCAGTGGGTCCAGCAGTATGTCCTGGGTCTCTAGCAGCGTGGTGTCGGTGTTGATTTAATTATTTGAATTACATTAATATAACTAACGCATGTCTCTTCTGTCAGGTATCAGTTTTACCTGCAGGTCCGTCAGGACGTCCGTCAGGGTCGTCTGCCGTGCCCCCCCCACCTCAGACCTCGACTCTCCGCTCTGATGCTGCAGGGTGAGAAAAAACAATAACAATACAAAACAATAAGCTCTAAATCAACACACATAACATTTATATTGTACTTTTAACATTTTAAACATTTTCCCTTTTTATTGCTCTAAGAATAGAAAACATGTTTATAATAAATTATATTCATTATTATTATTATTTGTATTTATTAATATTATTATTTATTATAATAATATAAATTATTATTATTATCTTGTATAATTTATATGAATTACATTATTATTATAATAATGTATGCATTTTTTTGTTGTTGAAAAATATGACATTTTAAAAAGTATTTGCATCATTGATACTAATATCACACCGTGAATAAGATTTTTAAAAAGTTCAACATTTATTCAACATAAATTAAATTAAATAAGAAAAAATTAAACATCGGAGTGTCACAGTTAATGTGTTCCTATTTAGATTTATTTATTTTGATTTCTCTCAGCGGAGAGAGGAGACCAAAGTGAGGCGGAGCCTTCAGACTCAGAAGAGAACCAGGAAGTACAACACATCTACAAATCACTCAGGTAGACAGGAAGCATTACCTTTCAAAATAAAACAACAGGAAAAAAATAAATGTGTTCAAACCAGGTGACAACCTCAGGTTCTTCAATGCTTCATGTGTTAAAGTTGCATTCTCTCTAGTGTCCATCAGGGGGCGACTCCTCTGGTTGTATAGAAGTCTATGAGAAAATGACTCTACTTCTCTCTTGATTTATTACCTCAGTAAACATTGTAAACATGAGTTTATGGTCTCAATCTCTAGTTTCAAGTCTTCTTCAATACAGCATGATGTTCATTTAGTAAATTATGGTCCATTTAGAGTCAAACAGACCATAAAGCAGGGGATGCTTTAGGGGCGGGGCTACACAGTGATTGATAGGTCTCTACCAGAGACCTATACGGCATCTCTACGTCACTCCTCCTCTGCCCAGATATGGTCACTTCCTGTTCACTGGTTGCAAAAAACTAAATAAGATCCACCACACACCCTACCCTACAATCTAACGTCCTCCTGCAGGAACCGTCCATCATATTGATTTGTTCTCTTTCTCTCTCTCTTCATCTCTCTCTCTCTCTCTCTCTCTCTCTCGCTCTCTCTGTCCAGCGGTGTCTCTCGTCCTCAGGCTCAGCGTCTCTTCCTGTCTCTCTGCAGCTCTCTGCAGATGTTCGGAGTCTCTCTGTTTGCCGCCTACGTAAGAAAACCGATCACCGATCAATACAGACGACACTTCACCTCCTTTCAGTTTGTTTGTCATTTGTTTTATTTCTTAGTATGTTTAACATGTTTATGAGGACACTTGAAAATGTTAAGTGCAGTTTTGTAGTTTGTATGAAATATTAAACTTTTTATTTTTGCTTGTTTTCTTCATTAAATCAGTGGATTTCTAGACTTTAATATTAACAAAATATTTACTATTAGTAAAATATTTACTATCAAAATGCTACTTTATTTATTCAAAGAAACCGACACTTTAATTACCCAGAGAGCAACAGTTTAGTTTAATATAACATTTTAAGATTATTGTCAGACTGAGTTTATGTGTTATTATTTATATTATTATTTTTGACTCCCATGATGCATTGCCAGGGTGAGAACCAGACTGAGTACTTCCTGGGTCCGACTCCAGTGGGCGTGGTCATCTACAAGAACAAAGTGCTGGTGGGAAAATATTTCTGGTAGGAGTGAGACCTCTTTCACTATCTTTGTTGTCTTTGGTGGTGGTAAATATAAAATATAAATACATTTTTATATAAATAAACAACATAAATGTTCCAATAACTATGAATAAAGTACATGAATAAACGTTTGCATTGATATAAATAAGCAAATAAAAGTTTGTAACATTAATCATATGTGTAGGTATGAACAGAAATAAAGGTATCTATACATATATATATATATATATATAACAAATATTAATGTGCACACAAATTTGAATAGTTTGTGTGAATTAAAATATAAATCACAAAATGTTTTTGTGTAAAAATAATCAAACAACATAAATAAATTAATAAAAGATATAAACAACATAAACAAATATTAAAATACATATATATAGATGTAATATATGAATAACAACAGAGTAAACACATGTTTCTATAAATAAACAATGCTTGAATAATTACATAACGTACATATATTTGCATGAAGATAAATAAACATGAGTAAAAGTTTGTAAAAATATATATATATTATATATAAAAACAAAAATAAATGTATAAGCATATGAATCAGATTATAGATTTAAATAAAACACAAATATAACATAAATAAATAATGTAAAGATATATTTGTATGTATATGAATAATCAACAAAATGTATAAAAGATATAAAAACATCAACATATATTTGTGTAAATAAACACAACAAATGTTTGTATGAATTTGAATAAACAATATGAAAAACATAAATAAACAAACAAAAGTTTATAAAAAACATAACAATAAGTGTGTATAAATATGAATCACTAGTTTACGTTAACATAAATATTTTTGTTAATATAAAACTAAATAAGTGTTTTTAATATATATACAACATAAACAACTATTTGTATAAATATGAATAAACAAGATAGATAAGTGTTTTTTTTGCTCTGATCATGTGACTGATCATGTGATATGTGACTCTTTTCTTCAGGCAGAGAATCAACAAACTTCACTTTAAGAACGAAACATTTGAGCTCAGAATCATTGGAAAAAGTGTGAGTTCTGATGCTAATGCTTTTACAATTGATACCAGTCTGTAGCTGTACAATGCTAATGCTATGTATCCATGTGTATGTATGTGTGTGTGTGTGTGTGTGTGTGTGTGTATGTGTGTGTGTGTGTGTGTGTGTGTGTGTGTGTGTGTGTGTGTGTGTGTGTGTGTGTGTGTGTGTGTGTGTGTGTGTGTGTGTGTTTCAGGGTTCAGAGACGTCGTTCTACTTTCAGACGTCACATCGGTCCGACTGTAAACGTCTCTGGAGATGTTGTGTTGAACACCACGCGTTCTTCAGGTGACGCCAATAAAGTTTTTATTTTATTTTGGTTTATGAGGAACCTTCAGAAAATTATTACAGTTTTTATTTTCTCTCACTGACTCACTTTTTTATTTTGTTCAGGATGTCAGAGTCCAATCCATTAACATGCAAACTGAAACACAACAGGTACACATGCACACACACACACACACACACACACACACACACACACACACACACACACACACACACACACACACAAAACCTTATTACTTATCATTGTTTATGAAATACACAAGTTCATGAAGATCTTTTAATTCAATGTTTTATTTTCTATTAAAAACACTGTAAACACAGATTCATTCTCTCTCTCTTGTGTAGTTTTGCTCGTTCGCCCACTCTGACTCTTCCTCGACTTAACGTTGGTCTTCTGAGAAACAAAACTATGAACAAAAAGACAACAACAACAACAACAACAACAACAGATCAGAGGCCAAAACGTCACAGTATACACACTTTTTGATTTTCATTATTATTGTTATTATTATTATTACTAGTATTGTTATTATTAGCATTACTATTGTTATTTGTATTACAGTTATCATTGTTAATATTATTATTATTATATTATTATTATCCTTATTATTACTATTGTTATTGTTGTTATTATTACTATTATTATCAGGGTCAGGGTCATTCAAACCTTCACATACAATAAAAAGAGCAAATATTGTCAATTTGTGCAATTATCAATGAATTGAGGCGTTGACTTCACATATTAATAAATCAAGTTGTTCAACAGAAATGTTGTCAGACTGATATTAAATCAAAGAGGTGATTGGTTAAAACTGAGGACTGTAAAACATTTCATACTAATTGAAAATTGTTTCATGTATTACTTTCCTATTTTCTTTATTCTAAAATTGGTGTTTGTGAATTTCACAGTCTCCGCCTCCTCTCCTCCAGCCAATCAGATAGTGAGTGTCCCCAGTGAACCAATGACGATGCAGACAGCGCCCCCTACTGTTCAGAGGTGAGAGAGCGAGAGACAGAGATTTGTTTGGATTAAAAACGTTTTAGATTTCCTGTGATCATGTGACTCCTGCAGGTCAGAGGGCGGGACAGAGCAGGCTCACATGAAGCCCAGTGCACCATGGGAAAACAGTGGTCCTCTGAGGTAAATGAGGAGAAATAATAAAATTAGTAGAAGCATAAATATTTTATAATCTAACTCTGTCAATGCACCTGGTGACATCACAGAATAAAAGAATATATCTCAGAATATGATTTATCCGGAAATATAATTTGGTTCCAGCGGCCTCTTCAACCCAAAGTTTCCTCCAAACACCAAAGAAGAAGAAGAAGGTAGAGAACGACCTCAGAGGTAAGAAACATAGAAGTCTATGAGAAAATGACTCTACTTCTCTCTTGATTTATTACCTCAGTAAACATTGTAAACATTAGTTTATGGTCTCAATCTCCAGTTTCAAGTCTTCTTCAATACAGCATGATGTTCATTTAGTAAGTTATGGTCCATTTAGAGTCAAACAGACCATAAAGCAGGGTATGCTTTAGGGTGGGGCTACACAGTGATTGACAGGTCTCTTACCAGAGACGTATACGGCGTCTCTACGTCACTCCTCCTCAGTCCAGATATGGTCACTTCCTATTCACTGGCTGCAAAAAACAAGATGGAGTCACAAGGTGAAAACAGTAACTGATGACACATTTCCTGTTTCGTCTTGTAGGCGGAGCAGAAGTCTGGACGGAGATCGACCAATTCGGCGGAGGGGGGGAAGGTGAGAGGTTTCACATACAATTTAGTTTCCTACGTTTTAATTTATCTTTCAGTAAAGTAACTACGTTTTAAATTTTATGACAAACTAAATATTTTGTTGGCAAGTGCAGATGATGAAAATGAAAAAAACTTAAAAATGTGATGATCAACTTAAATTATTATTATTTTTGTAATATTTTGTTATACTAATAAATGTGCAGTAATTAAGTTATTATTTTTTCTATTTATTTATGTTTATCAAATATTTATCTAATATGTATTTTTTTGAATCAGGAAGTTTTTTGCATTACTTCCTTTTGTTGTTAATTGTTATTAAATATTTATTTAGTCAATTTCCCTGTAAATCAATAAAAACATAAACAGTACAAAAACTGAAAAAAGGCTGAATAATATATATTTTTGAATTATTTTTAATACATTTTGTTATGACATAATATTATAAACATTTAACAGGTTTCAATGTCTTTTAAGTTCAGTTTTGGAAGTTTTTTTTAAAACTTTGAAAACACAATTTTTCCCATTTTTTGTAAAAATTTGATCACCAGGTCTCGTTCCCGTGGCAACACGAGCAGCGACAGCGAATCACAGAACACCGCGCGTCAAGGAGAAGAACGCAGAAGAAGAAAAAAGACCCGGTAATAAAACTACACACCTCTTTAATTCTTAATGTCACTTCATCTTTTCTGTCTCTCTCTTTGATCTACTTCCTGTTGTCACCTAGCGATTGCCATGGTGACTGGAGGTGGGATTCCAGATCGTAAGTAAACAAACACATCTGTTAGCCGATCAGTGCTAACGCTAACGCCACTGCTATTTGACAACGTTTAGGCTAATGCTATGATTTGGTGAAGTGGACCACCGATGCTAATGCCAATGCTATCAGTTTTACCATGAAACATTAGTGCTAATGCTAACAACTGTTTTAAGTCCATTGAAATTAATTTAGCATTCATGCTATCTCTTCTTTATAGACGGAGTCCCGACTCTGTTACATGGAAACACATCCAGTAAGTGTGCGGGTGTGTGTGTGTGTGTGTGTGTGTGTGTGTGTGTGTGTGTGTCCACCTGCTCTGTGGGGACATTATTACTTGTGAGGACCTTTTGTCTTCTCTACTCAATAAAACATGCTAGGTTAAGCTAAGCTAAGCTCCTGTGGCTCTAATGAATGATCTGTAGTTTCTGAAAAAGTCCCCATAAATACAGTAAAAGCTCATCTATGCTACAGGAAACTCTGCAGTATTGCAGCTGCAGTGTCTGATTGTCTGAGACCGGCTGATAGATTTCTGTGATTGGTTACTGCAGATATAAAAAATGACTTTTCCCTCAAAACATTCATGAATACATAAATAAATGCTGAAACAAATAATAAACAATAACAATTGCACCTGAAATAAATCCACAATCTAATTAATGTGTAATTATAATGTTGGTGACTTATCAGAAATTAAATACATGTTTTTCAGGTCATATTTTCAGCTTTTACTTTACTTAATTAAATAAGTTAATTTGTAATATATTAGACTTATTTATCATTATTGTATTTTGTTCTTTTTTTTTTCTTGGTTTTTATGTTTTATGTGATTTGGTTATCACTTTAATTTCCCTTTTTTATATAATATCAAAATGTATTTATTTATTTTTACAGGTCGGTGAAAGTAATCAAAACAAATCCTGCTTTACAGAGAAGTAAATAACACCAACCGCAGACACATGAATACATAAATATATAATTATAAATGTAGAAACACACAAATAAATATATGTAGATGGAAAAAGGTAAAATACTAATACATGTGCATTGCGTTATTATTTTTCTATTTATTTATGTTTATCAATAATTTATTTAATATGTATTTTGTATCAACAAGTTTCTTACATTACTTTAATTGTTTTTGTTAAATGTCCCTGTAAATCAATAATGATATAAACAGCACAAAAACTGGGTGCATAATATCTTTTCAAAATATAAGCAAAGAAAAGAAGAAAGTTGGTGCAAGTTTTAGTACAAGTACTACTAGAGCCTCAAGAAATTACAACAAGTACAACCAGTATTTAAATTTCTATCTAATACTGTGTGTGTGTGTGTGTGTGTGTGTGTGTGTGTGTGTGTGTGTGTGTGTGTGTGTAGGAAGCAACTGATGGAGCCCGACGGTTTGATTGACAGACAAACGGAGGAAATACCTTATAAGGAAGTGAGGTAAGGAAGGAGGAACAGAAAGGGGGAAGGAGGAAAGGAAAGAAGGAATGAATTAATGAAACTTTTGTTTGTGCCTTACAGAGTCTCGGGGGAGCCAATCAGAACGCGTCGTTCCCCAAGGGGACGGCAACATGGTCGGTGGGCGTCGGCTTCAGACCTCCAGTAGGTTCCAATCAAATGTTTCCGTCAGTGATGTCATCAATCAATTGTTTTCATGTCAGTCAAGTTTAAATTTTTTTTTATTAGTTCCAAGATGGACCTGGTTCCTCCTCTTCCTGTTACCAAGGCAACCGACACTTCCTTCCGATTACCCACGAGTCCTTGAGGTAGCCGCCAAACTCAACAGTTTTACATTTCTCTCCTCATTTTTTCCCTGTAAATCATTTAGCCGTTAGTGCTAAACGTGTTCACTGTCGGTTAGCATGTAGCTAACCAGGAAATTAGGCTCTAAATGAGGCGGCCAGGTGACGTAGCAGCTAGCAGCTAGCAGCTAGCAGCTAGCGTCCGGAGACGACACACACCTGTCACTCAAAGAGGCTACGCCCCCAATTATGACTAACGTTGAGCCTTAATATAATTTAAATTGGTGAGTTATAATAAAAATCTATAGCTGCTGGTTAAGAAAACACCTTCACGAGGTATTAATTCGAAAAATGTGCTTTATTTATTTATTTTTAATTTTTTTTGTAGAACAAAACCTTCTATTTGTGACCAAGAAACAACGTAATATAAAATATATTCAGTCTTTGTGGAATATTTAAAGCAGCAATCTAAGACATTCAGATCATGTGCCTTTTAATGCATGTGAGCGTGCCTTTTAGTGCATGTGAGAGTGCCTTTTAGTGCATGTTAGTACATGTGAGCGTTACAGCCGACAACGGCGTCCAGAATGACGCATTGTCGTGGAAACGTAGCACACCCCCCCCCCCCCCAGGTTAGCTACATTCCGCACCGCCATGATGAGAGCCGTTGAGAGACAACAGAAATACTCCCAAATCTTGTATTGTACACCTTTAAACCAGCTCCACCAGCAGCTTACTGCTTGATGTTGTACTTATTTTGTGATTAAAAGATAAAAGTAAAAATGCTTCTAATGTAAGACATAAAGTGAGCATATTTATACTAACAGTAGAGAACAAGCCTGTGACGCTAAAAGTCACAGGTTTCATCCTACTGAAAGGAGGCGTATATAATGTATGTTTATTGTTTTTGAGTTACAAGAGTGAAAAGTTTTGAAATAATAAATAATAATAATAATAATAAACCTGAAACGTCTTTTCTGCTTCGTTGATCTTTTTTTATGTTTCCAAAATATATTTTGTAAAATATTCTCTTGTTCTTCTGGATGTTTTAAAGTTAACACAACAACAACAACAACTAATAATGATGATTATAAACATTATTAACAATATGATAAATACAGTAAAGTCAGTTGTATTCATTCACATTAACCAATTACAGCATTTGGAATACACATACCTTAATATTTTTGATCTTGTAATGATAACATTATTAATATTTGACTTTTTTATTAATCTCTAAATGGACACCAGCAGAGGGCGCTGTTCTCTCAGTGTCAGATTGAAGTCAATAAGGTAACACAGTGCTGTTTGAGAGGATTAAATACAAAAACAAGTCCAAAGAAAAAAAAGGTTAAGAAGAAGGACAAGCAGTCAGAAAAGTGAAGCAACTTGGTTGGATCTTTTGGAAGTGAAATGAAAAAAAAAGACATCTTTTCACAACATGGTGCCGCAAAAGAGAATGAAACGTGGATTTTCAACCATTCCCAGGTCGTCAAATACTAGAAATACTCACAAATATATAGTTTCCTCAGTAATCTACAAACAGCTGATCACTGGAGCTTTTAATCAAACAAACAGCAGGAAATAGAGCATTTTCTAGGGACTATTTTCAGCGGATGATGATGCGCTAGTGAGTATTTGTATGTTTGATTGAATCAGAATAAACTACAGTGTGATGATGATGATGATGATGAACATCATGAGGCTCACTGATGCGTTTTTAATAGAGCTCCAAGAGGAAGACGTTATATCAGGAAACATTCACTGCTGGTTTGAGTCTGAACATGAAGAAATAAATCAGCAGAGCTTACACTTCCTGGACTTTTCTGCTCTCTGTTGATATAAAAACACCATGAAGACTTCAGGCCAAACCTCCAGATCCGGGGCCCTGACCCCTCTAAACCCTCCTGGTTCTCGTTTACAGCTCCGGTTTACATCTGTGGTTTATTTATGTTCTCATGTATTCTGGCTGGAGCGTAAACACAGGAACATGTAAACAAGGCCCGAGAATCAACAAACTAACCTGATCTCATCATGTGGCGGTGTGTTTACATGAGGGAGGTGAGGCTGTGGGTGGGAGGGGCTTGATTGGTGGTTTTGTGGTTTTATTGAGAGGCAACACCAGTGGGCAACTGATCCCGAGCACAGTTTGTATATCTAAAGCTGTATCACATCACGAAGACTAGAAATCAGCTCCTTAAAGCTGATAATCGGACGCTTGAGGGCCAAAACAAGCTGTAAACACAACTGATTTATCATCACCTACTATGGTCAGCTTCTATTAAAACATATATATATTTACAGACTCAATGCAACAAAATCATCACAATATGGAAAATAAAAACACCTAAACTTAATATTGGAGGAAGGATAATGAAGAATAATAGCACATAGCAACATCTACTTTGATTATCCCCTTCTCGACTGTTGAATTAGAGTATTTTTTAAATATGTTATTGTGACGACCCTCCTCCTATCATGCACTGGGTGCCCCGTTGTGTTTCCTGTGTTACAGGTGGTGATTGGAGGCTCGTCAGCCGGATGAGCAGCACCTGTGCCGGTGTGGCTGGGGCCTTACAAATACCCTGTTCAGTTGGCAGCAGGGAGCTGAAGGAAGATCCTTGTTGATGGGCTCACAACCTTTGGTGCTGTCGTGGTGTAATTTGCTGTGAACTTTGTGCTACTTGTGTTTGGCGAGACAAATAAATTGTTTCTTTTGGCCACCAGCTTGTTGACTCCTCGTTCTTGTTTCAGTCTATGAGCTGGCCTGTGACATTATTCAGAAGAAAATGGTAATAATTACAGTATAGAAAATCCTGTCAAAATAAACAGAATTTTCTGTTGTATAAAACATTTTATTAATATTTAGAGGTGGTTTGATTCACTCTCACCACTTTCATATTATTTTTTCAAAGAATAAGCTGCAAAAAGTCACTGTACATCTGCTCAAGTACCTGTAAATGTACACCGTACACTACCTGTAGTACACAGTACTCTACCTGCTCAGCAGCAGACAGCAGACAGACTCAGTTAGAGACTAGCTGGTGAACAAAGTGGATTATTTAGCAGCTAAAGAGACAGATATTTATCTCAGGAGGGGGTGGAGACCAAAAACAGAGCAAAAAGAAAGAGGATATTATATTTATTTATTAATTATATTCATCAGGTGACACAAACATTCACAATAAAACATCATGTCGATCTGTAACTGCTAGATGTGAAAATAAGGATCAACATATCAACTTCATCCGGTGATATTATGTTCATGTTATTAAAAAATGTGTTATCGCAGGTTTTACTCATCAGCATTGATTCATTTATCCAGTATCAGTTGTGTGGTGGCCTGACTGGTATAAAACACACTGACAGCTTTACTCACTGTGTGTTTTAGGAAACTTGTGGGTGTATTTTTCTAAACCCAACAGACAAAAAAACTGTGTAGCTTCACTCCATGTTTTTGTCCAACTATACCGGCTTCACGGCTCAAAGGAAAAGAATCCAAAGCACGACTGTGGGCTGGAGGTGTTTATGTTGAAGTGGCTGGTCTCTGCACACCTTATAGGGCTGAGTGTGCTCATTACAGTTCGGTCAATAACAGACAGTGCGGTGTATTCAGAGGCCTGTTTGTACTGCAGGGTTAGAGGGTCTTTCTGGAGGCAGTCTCAAACCAGCAAAATACACAATCAGAGTCAAAAATGCCAAAAAGCATAAGGAGCATAAAGTAACGTTTATGCTCCTTACTGGAAAAATCTTTCCAAGTTGGTGGAAACAATCTTGATGTCTACATGGATGCTGCATCAGCTCCTGCAAAACGGCAAAATTATGTAGTTTAGGCAACATTTTGTAAAGAGTACATACATTATCTTATAAATTTAGGAAACCTTCATTAGCATTAGCATAGGAGGAACATCAACAGCAAAATGACCAAATTAATTTCCGACTTACCTCACTCAATTTATTCTGCTTCCACCTCAATATAGTGGAGGATTAGTTTGTGGTGTTCCCAGAATTGTAATATTGATAAAAGGAATATCCAGAATAACATGTACACTACAAATAGCACCCGCTTCAAATGTTGAAGGGACGTTATTTCATAACATTGTCGGTACAGTTTGATAACCGCTGATAACAGTCAGAATGAGTGGATATAGATTTTCTGTTGAATGTAGAATTGTATTGTAATAATGAAGTTCTCTATAGTTTCACATGCTGTTACAGGAATATATAGATTTGTGAGTCGTTTTTGAAGATATGGCCAAGCATTGCAAATGGAACAAAGGTGGTCCAAGTACTGATCCCTGTGGAACACCATATACTGTACTATATACTGTACATTTAAATTGATGCAGAGTATATTTAGCCCGAGACACATAATATAAAACAGAACATAAAGACAAGTTGTTCCGGTCCTATATGTGAAATGTGTCCTGAAAGAAGATCGAAAGTGTTGGTGCTTCATGCCTCCCTCTCTGCCATTGACCTTATTGACCTAAAAACACGACTTATTCAACATGTCGTCAGCTGTTTGAACTCAGTCCGTCCACGCGTCTGTGTCGGTGGTGTAATAACAGCAGCCCACTCAGATATGAGCTCATATGAATAAATGTCTGAGTCTTTTCCACTGACATCACTGGAACTATCATCTCTAATACCGTCTGTGTCATTAATACGAGCAGCTGCTGTTATTTTTGGACATGAAACCACTTACTTTATATAAATAACAAGACTGAAGCTGTAAAGTAGGGTTAATATTAAACTCTACAACAAGAGGAGCGTTTGATGCTACAGCTTAAACAGTTAAAAGTAAATTTTATGACATTCGTTTTGATATTTCTATACTCTTTTAAAGGTTGTTTTTGTGAAAGTTGTCTCTGTCTCCAGGTCTCTACCTGTCTCACAGATGCCCACAGACTTTTTTCCACCTGTCCCAGTCACCTGACCGCCCACACTCAGCGCGCCCCCCCCCCCCTTGCCCTGCAGTCACCCCTTTGTTCACCTGACCTTCCTCCGCCCACCTGCTCACCTGTTCCTTATTTCCCTCGTTAGTCCAACACCCTCTGCGTCTGATTTGTTCATTTCTACCTGACAGGAAGAGATGACATCAGAAGGAGTGAGTGACATCATTAATATGATTTATTAAAAATATGGTGTTTGTGTGCAATTTCATTTATACTTTAATTTGTGGACATTTGCACAGTCCATCTCCTTTGTTGTGCAGCTCTAACATTATACATATTTTTTTGAATATTTATTTTAATTTTTTTGTTGTAAATGTGTTTTTTGAATTTTTGCAGTTCTTGTTTTTTTTTTTATTTAATTTTACAATGTTTATTGTTATGCACCTAAATACCAAAGTATTTCATTTAAACATAAATATGTAGAATAACAGCCTTCCCACCAGGGCGCTGTTTTTGGCTGATAGTCACGTCAACAAACCACCATGAAACCTGTTGACACAACAAACATGTCTCATATCTGCTGCAGTTTACATATCAGACCATCTGTTATTAAAATATTACATTTTAATACCATATGGAAGTTTATTTTGTAGGTTGACTTTGTGTGTGGGTGTTTTTACAGCTATAGCTTTTATGTGGGTGTGTGTGGATGTGTGTGTGTGTGTGTGTGTGTGTGTGTGTGTGTGTGTGTGTGTGTGTGTGTGTGTGTGGGATGTGGCTTTCTGAGCTCAATGAGGGAACATTTTCTTCAGGCCAAATAAAGCTGCCCATGTAAACTCCACATTCCTGAGTTTGTGGTGCGTCTGTCTCAAACTCTCTTTCTCTCTTTTATGGAGGGAGTAGGCTGCATGTGTTTGTGTGTGTGTTTGTTTGTGTGTGTGTGTGTGTGTGTGTGTGTGTGTGTGTGTGTGTTTGACATTTAAAGATCTGCAGACTGACATTGAGTTTCACAAACGTTCTGCTTACTGTTGCAAAAGGTGTCTCAATCTGCACTGAACTGCACATGACAAATGAATCGAGAGATACAAACATTGTAGATTTTATTTTACTCCACTACATTTATTTGAGAGCTGTAGTTAATTTTCATATTAAACCCTTTACACACTGGGTGTGACGATAAACAACAGGAAACTGTGAAACACTCACATGATGAATATTATATGTCCTCATACAGTGTTGCTTCACCCTCTTATGTCACTTCTGTTTGCAAAAAAACAAGATGGCAACGGACAAAAACAAGACGTGACAGTTAAAAACCAAGATGGTGATGAAAAGATTCCAAGTTGAAGACGGACAAAAACCAAGATGGTGGCGGACAGAAACCAAGATGGCGACGGACAAAAACCAAGATGACGACGGACAGAAACCAAGATGGCGACTGACATGAACCAAGATGGTGACGGGCAAAAACCAAGAAGCCGAAGGACATAAAAAAAAGACAGAGACAGACAAAAACCAAGAGGCCAATGGACAAAAACCAAGATGACGATGGACAAAAACCAAGATGGTGACGGACAAAAACCAAGATGGTGACGGACAAAAACCAAGATGGTGACGGACAAAAACCAAGATGGTGGTGGACAAAAACCAAGATGGTGACAGACCGAAACCAAGAAGCCGACGGACAAAAACCGAGACGGCAACGGGCAATAAAAAAGACTTAGTTAAACTAGCTGACTGTATATAAAGTAGTTAAAGTATCTACAACAGTAGCATGCTGCTCTAACTCTGAAGCTTCAGTATTAACTCTCTAATAATGTCCCATAGAATCACACCTCAGTCACAGGAGACATTTTACTACATAAAACTGAGAATACTTGTGTACTTTTACTTCCAATAACATCTGTGTGCTGGCAGTGTCAGTGTGACAGAAGCATTTGGGGTGGAGACGTTTAGATGCAACAAAACCTCCAGCCAGCTCCACAACAATCTCCTCCGTGATATCGGGGACCCGATGCGTTCATCCAAACTCCAGGAAAGAACCGCACACACAAACATGTGCAGACACATGTTCACGTTAAAGACCACACACGCCGTTATCACACTGACGGGTATACAACTTCTACACACTTGATTTAAGTTAAATACATGCTATCACTCACACACACATGCAGCATGACGGAGCATTATCATACGGCCCAGCCCTGAACTAGGACTCTGTCATTAGAGAGGAGCATCTCGGCTAAATTACACACTTTAACCAGTAGAACCTCAGAAAGCCTTCGGGGATGTTCCTGGTCCTCAGCACGAGGACAGGAGGGGGCGTGGCCTCTGGTCACATGTCGCTCGGCCTTCGAGGTCACTTCAGCTCTAATTTGCATAAATGGTTTTTGTGGGTTTTTCCACAGCTGAAGTGGACCTGGAATAAACCCCAAAGCACTAAAACCGCAACACACTTCAGACTTTCCAACAGTGACAGAGAGAGAAAGAGATATACAGGTTCCGGACTGAGTCGTTCACGACTAAAACAGAAACTGAGCTCAGAAATCGTCACGCATGAATCCACGAGCAGCTGTGTGAGAGTGAACTTAGGCACTGCGGTGCTATGAGCTAAATGCTAACGTCAGCATGCTCACAGGGACAATGCTAACAGGTTAGCTTAGCAGGTTTAATGTTTACCATGCTGGTATAGTGCTAAACTGAACCCTGTTTTTACCAAAGGGGAGACCAAGTCCCAAGTCTTATCTGTCAAGTCCCAATTCAAGTCCCAAGTCAAGACAAACAAGTCCCAAGTCAAAACTGACAAGTCCCAATTTAAGTCCCAAGTCAAGACAAAAAAGTTCCAAGACAAGTCCCAAGTCAAGTCCCAAGTCAAGACTGACAAGTCCCAAGTCAAGTCCCAAGTCAAGACTGACAAGTCCCAAGTCAAAACAAACAAGTCCCAAGACAAGTCCCAAATCAAGACTGACAAGTCCCAAGTCAAGACTGACAAGTGCCAAGTCAAGACAAACAAGTCCCAAGACAAAACTGACAAGTCCCAATTTAAGTCCCAAGTCAAGACAAAAAAGTTCCAAGACAAGTCCCAAGTCAAGTCCCAAGTCAAGACTGACAAGTCCCGAGTCAAGTCCCAAGTTAAGACAAACAAGTCCCAAGTCAAGTCCCAAGTCAAGACTGACAAGTCCCATGTCAAGACAAACAAGTCCCAAGACAAGTCCTACATCAAGACTGGCAAGTCCCAAGTCAAGACTGACAAGTGCCAAGTCAAGACAAACAAGTCCCAAGACAAGTCCCAAATCTAGACTGACAAGTCCCAAGACAAGTCCCACATTCATTTTTAAGTCAAGACAGACAAGTCCCAAATCCTGAGCCAAGACCCAAGTCTTGAATTGGGACTTGTCTCTTTCCACTGTTAGAGTTGATCATCATACGTGTCATCACATGCTCAGACCCCTCAGTATCTAAAGGACTAGTCGACCTCGGACCTCTGTGAGTTTCCTCAGGTCTTCAGGAAGCTGAGGCCCCAAAAAAATCTGACAGCTGAAAACATCTTCAAAACTAATTTATGTTCTTGTACTTGTACTCTCATGTCAAGACTCTGATGAGAAGAGCACCTGTGGAGGAACTCAGAGAAGGTCTTGAGGCTGGTTTTGGTGACTAAGAATGTGCTTCTCTTTTTTTATTGGCCTGGCACATCCTGGCCCTGGTCTGTCCAGAGTCTGGGGTTTGGCTCTGGCTCCTGGTTTGGGTGGGTCCAGACTGGGTCAGTGGTTTTGCACTGGGCCGGGTCTCACAGAGACATCTGCTCACAGTAATGAGTGAGTGTTACCCTCCTCCAAGTCCTGCAAGTATTCTGAAGTAAAACATGGAAGGTACTTTCATTGTGAGCAACTTCTGCTCCACTACATCTCAGAGGTACATGTTGTACTTTTTACTGTACTACAGCTCAGAAGTAAATATTGTACTTTTTACTGTACTACATCTCAGAGGTACATGTTGTACTTTTTCTGTACTACATCTCAGAGGTACATGTTGTACTTTTTACTGTACTACATCTCAGAGGTACATGTACTTTTTATTCCACTTCATCTCAGAGGACATGTTGTACTTTTTACTGCACTACATCTCAGAGGTACATGGTGTACTTTTTACTGTACTACATCTCAGAGGTACATGTTGTACTTGTTACTGTACTACATCTCAGAGGTAAATATTGTACTTTTTACTGTACTACATCTCAGAGGTAAATATCATACATACTTACTTCAGTAAGGTTTTGAATGCAGGAATTTTTACTAGTATTAGTACTACTATTTTCAGTGTTGTCACAGTATGGTACTAGTACTTTTATTACAGGAAAGGATCTGAATACTTCTTCACACACATGGACATCAGATACATTCAGAACAATATGAGACGAGTGTGTTGTACTTTCTGTTCTGTTTATTTAGAATAAGACCGAGTTTAGACACATGTTATACTCTATATATATACTTTATAAATACATATACTTTATATAGACAAAGACAAATAAACATGAGTGAAGTAGCAGCTTATAAATATGTGGAAGCTTCACGTTGGGTTACTGATGAATGTTTGAGAGTCTTTTGATGCAATTGAGCCAAACAGGAAATAACAGTCGCCCCCCCCCCCCCCCCCCCCCCCCCCCCCCCCCCCACACACACACACACACACACACACACACACACACACACACACACACACACACACACACAACCATCCATCACCCTCATGGTCCTGTTTACGTTTTGTAAATGAGATAATGAGCTACAGAGAGGACGTCTGTGCAGCGTCCTCCTGTCCTTCAGTGGATCAGGTCACAATGTGGAGCTCTCTCTCTTTACAGAAGATAAAACAATGTGTTTAAATGTGATTTCATGACAATTTGTAGCATGACATGCAAGCTTGTATTTGATACTTTTAGTGCATTTTATGATTATTACATCTGCTTTTACTTAAGTAGAATAATGCAGAAATTTAACTTAAGAACAGAGTACTTTTACATTGTTGTACTGATACTTTAACTGAATTAACTATTCTTTTATTTCCAGCCATCTCTCTGCTGACGTCCAGAATAGAATAACATTAAAGCTTCTTAGAGGAATTTGTTTCTGTCTCCCCTTGTGGACTAAAGTGGTAGTGTCTCTGAGCACCAGAGTCCCTTTAGAAAACCTCTCATTCTACTGCAGCAGGGTCTGACAGCCTAACCCTCTCAGTCCTGGTTCTGGTTCTCCCGTGGCTCCTTTCCCTCCAGCGGGTCCAGCAAAACGTCCTGGGTCTCCAGCAGAGAGGAGAAGCTCTGCTCCTGGAGGAGAAGGAGGAGGAGGAGGAGGAGGAGGAGACGCTGCTGCTGCTGCTGCCGGGAGCTGAGCTCTCCTCCTCCCTCCGGATCTCCGACTGCAGGTCCGATACTGCAGGTGAACGTTTTGTCCTGAATGGTGGCGCTGGTTGAAAGGTTAATCCCTTTGAAATGATCCTCTGAGGACCACGATTAATCATGCTCAGTGTCATTAGCAGTCTGCTGATGAGATATGAGACTGAGGTTGAGTCAATAATCTGGCAAATATTCTAAATATGAGTTTCTGAGTGGAACTATTTATTTCACTATTTACTGCTGTCCACACGTCTGAGGTCGTGGGTTTGACTCCCGTTGAGTTGTAGAGTGTTGCTGTGTGTTGTTTTCATTTATTGTCTTCATATCTTTATGGTTATAGTCTGATGTCACTTTAAAGGTTCTTCTGCTCCTGAAACAACATGAAGACAGACTTTGAACTGAACCTCTTAGTGTCTGAAGATTTACAATGTGAGTGAGTCACAGAGAGGAACCATTAACTGGTCCTGAACCAGTCTTAGTGTAGTCCTGATCCTTTATATGAACCAGTCTCAGATTAGTCCTGATCCTCTATATGAACCAGTCTCAGTGTAGTCCTGATCCTCTATGTGAACCAGTCTCAGTTTAGTCCTGATCCTCTATATGAACCAGTCTCAGTGTAGTCCTGGTCATCTGTCAGACCTCCATCAGTACAGAGACCATCAGAGAGAAGATGGTCTATTTCTATAGAGTTATTCTTAATGCTCGTCATCGGAGCCACCGGGTCGGATTCTGGTGAAACCAGATGACATCATGCAGGTTCACCAGAAACTCCTTCAGCTCAGTCTCCAGCAGAGACTGGTCCACCGCGGACAGAGCCAGATCCTCTAGCAGAGACCGGTCCACCGTGGACAGACCCAGATCCGGAGGGAGGAGGAGAGCTCAGCTCCCAGCAGCAGCGTCTCCTCCTCCTCCTCCTCCTCCAGGAGCAGAGCTTCTCTCTGCTGGAGACCCAGGACGTATTGCTGGACCCGCTGGACGGAAGGGAGGCACGGGAGAACCAGAACCAGGACTGAGAGGGTTAGGCTGTCAGACCCTGCTGCAGTAGAATGAGAGGTTTTCTAAAGAGACTCTGGGATGTAATGGAGTAAAAAGTACAATATCTACAAGTACCTTGAATTTGTAGTACAAAGCTGAATGATCCTTTAAATGTGGTGTATTTCACCCTCTGAACGTGCTTCATGTCTGTAGAAGTGTAAGACTTGCAGTATTTGTACGTGTACTGGATATTACGTAGTATTAAGCTAAACGAAAGTGTGTGTCTCGTAGGACG